>NC_143386.1:12817348-13120378 GCF_980474605.1 Leiobunum rupestre
AAATAAGCCTGCCAGCTCTGTTTTATTAACCACTCTAAGAAAATAAATATAAATTTTGAATTAATTCTTAAGAATTATGAATATTTCCAGCTCCAAAATCCATTTATATGGCAGATTGCCGTGTTGAAATACCAAATTTTGGTAAATTTCTTTAGTTTAACAAGAAAAATCGACACAAGTAATTCATTAACAAATCTATAAACTTGAATTATTATTGATATAAATAAGCCTGGCAGCTCTGTTTTGTTAACCACACTAAGAAAATCGATATAAATTTTGAATTAATTCTTAAGAATGAAGGATATTTCCAGCTCCAAAATCTATTTATCTGGCAGAATGCCGTGTTGAAATGCCAAATTTTGGTAAATTTCTTCAGTCAAACAGGGTTTTGAAGAAACATTGACACTAGCAATTGATTAACAAATCAATAAACTTGAATAATTATTGATATAAATAAGCCTGGCAGCTCTGTTTTGTTAACCACACTAAGAAAATAAATTTAAATTTTGAATAAATTCTTAAGATTTATGAATATTTCCAGCTCCAAAATCCATTTATCTGGCAGATTGCCGTGTTGAAATGCCAAATTTTAGTCAATTTCTTCAGTCAAACAGGGTTTTGAAGAAACATTGACACTAGCAATTGATTAACAAATCAATAAACTTGAATAATTATTGATATAAATAAGCCTGCCAGCTCTGTTTTATTAACCACTCTAAGAAAATAAATATAAATTTTGAATTAATTCTTAAGAATTATGAATATTTCCAGCTCCAAAATCCATTTATATGGCAGATTGCCGTGTTGAAATACCAAATTTTGGTAAATTTCTTTAGTTTAACAAGAAAAATCGACACAAGTAATTCATTAACAAATCTATAAACTTGAATTATTATTGATATAAATAAGCCTGGCAGCTCTGTTTTGTTAACCACACTAAGAAAATTGATATAAATTTTGAATTAATTCTTAAGAATGAAGGATATTTCCAGCTCCAAAATCTATTTATCTGGCAGAATGCCGTGTTGAAATGCCAAATTTTGGTAAATTTCTTCAGTCAAACAGGGTTTTGAAGAAACATTGACACTAGCAATTGATTAACAAATCAATAAAATTGAATAATTATTGATATAAAAAAGCCTGGCAGCTCTGTTTTGTTAACCACACTAAGAAAATAAATATAAATTTTGAATTAATTCTTAAGAATGAAGGATATTTCCAGCTCCAAAATCTATTTATCTGGCAGATTGCCATGTTGAAATACCAAATTTTGGTAAATTTCTTTAGTTTAACAAGAAAAATCGACACAAGTAATTCATTAACAAATCTATAAACTTGAATTATTATTGATATAAATAAGCATGGCAGCTCTGTTTTGTTAACCACACTAAGAAAATCGATATAAATTTTGAATTAATTCTTAAGAATGAAGGATATTTCCAGTTCCAAAATCCATTTATCTGGCAGATTGCCGTGTGAAATGCCAAATTTTGGTCAATTTCTTCAGTCAAACAGGGTTTTGAAGAAACATTGACACTAGCAATTGATTAACAAATTAATAAACTTGAATAATTATTGATATAAATAAGCCTGGCAGCTCTGTTTTGTTAACCACACTAAGAAAATAAATTTAAATTTTGAATAAATTCTTAAGAATTATGAATATTTCCAGCTCCAAAATCCATTTATCTGGCAGATTGCCGTGTTGAAATGCCAAATTTTAGTCAATTTCTTCAGTCAAACAGGGTTTTGAAGAAACATTGACACTAGCAATTGATTAACAAATCAATAAACTTGAATAATTATTGATATAAATAAGCCTGCCAGCTCTGTTTTATTAACCACTCTAAGAAAATAAATATAAATTTTGAATTAATTCTTAAGAATTATGAATATTTCCAGCTCCAAAATCCATTTATATGGCAGATTGCCGTGTTGAAATACCAAATTTTGGTAAATTTCTTTAGTTTAACAAGAAAAATCGACACAAGTAATTCATTAACAAATCTATAAACTTGAATTATTATTGATATAAATAAGCCTGGCAGCTCTGTTTTGTTAACCACACTAAGAAAATCGATATAAATTTTGAATTAATTCTTAAGAATGAAGGATATTTCCAGCTCCAAAATCTATTTATCTGGCAGAATGCCGTGTTGAAATGCCAAATTTTGGTAAATTTCTTCAGTCAAACAGGGTTTTGAAGAAACATTGACACTAGCAATTGATTAAAAAATCAATAAACTTGAATAATTATTGATATAAATAAGCCTGGCAGCTCTGTTTTGTTAACCACACTAAGAAAATAAATATAAATTTTGAATTAATTCTTAAGAATGAAGGATATTTCCAGCTCCAAAATCTATTTATCTGGCAGATTGCCGTGTTGAAATACCAAATTTTGGTAAATTTCTTTAGTTTAACAAGAAAAATCGACACAAGTAATTCATTAACAAATCTATAAACTTGAATTATTATTGATATAAATAAGCATGGCAGCTCTGTTTTGTTAACCACACTAAGAAAATCGATACAAATTTTGAATTAATTCTTAAGAATGAAGGATATTTCCAGCTCCAAAATCTATTTATCTGGCAGAATGCCGTGTTGAAATGCCAAATTTTGGTAAATTTCTTCAGTCAAACAGGGTTTTGAAGAAACATTGACACTAGCAATTGATTAACAAATCAATAAACTTGAATAATTATTGATATAAATAAGCCTGACAGCTCTGTTTTATTAACCACACTAAGAAAATCGATATAAATTTTGAATTAATTCTTAAGAATGAAGAATAATTTCAGTTCCAAAATCCATTTATCTGGCAGATTGCCGTGTGAAATGCCAAATTTTGGTCAATTTCTTCAGTCAAACAGGGTTTTGAAGAAACATTGACACTAGCAATTGATTAACAAATTAATAAACTTGAATAATTATTGATATAAATAAGCCTGGCAGCTCTGTTTTGTTAACCACACTAAGAAAATAAATTTAAATTTTGAATAAATTCTTAAGAATTATGAATATTTCCAGCTCCAAAATCCATTTATCTGGCAGATTGCCGTGTTGAAATGCCAAATTTTAGTCAATTTCTTCAGTCAAACAGGGTTTTGAAGAAACATTGACACTAGCAATTGATTAACAAATCAATAAACTTAAATAATTATTGATATAAATAAGCCTGCCAGCTCTGTTTTATTAACCACTCTAAGAAAATAAATATAAATTTTGAATTAATTCTTAAGAATTATGAATATTTCCAGCTCCAAAATCCATTTATATGGCAGATTGCCGTGTTGAAATACCAAATTTTGGTAAATTTCTTTAGTTTAACAAGAAAAATCGACACAAGTAATTCATTAACAAATCTATAAACTTGAATTATTATTGATATAAATAAGCCTGGCAGCTCTGTTTTGTTAACCACACTAAGAAAATCGATATAAATTTTGAATTAATTCTTAAGAATGAAGGATATTTCAAGCTCCAAAATCTATTTATCTGGCAGAATGCCGTGTTGAAATACCAAATTTTGGTAAATTTCTTCAGTCAAACAGGGTTTTGAAGAAACATTGACACTAGCAATTGATGAACAAATCAATATACTTGAATAATTATTGATATAAATAAGCCTGACAGCTCTGTTTTATTAACCACACTAAGAAAATCGATATAAATTTTGAATTAATTCTTAAGAATGAAGAATAATTTCAGTTCCAAAATCCATTTATCTGGCAGATTGCCGTGTGAAATGCCAAATTTTGGTAAATTTCTTTAGTTTAACAAGAAAAATCGACACAAGTAATTCATTAACAAATTAATAAACTTGAATAATTATTGATATAAATAAGCCTGGCAGCTCTGTTTTATTAACCACACTAAGAAAATAAATATAAATTTTGAATTAATTCTTAAGAATGAAGGATATTTCCAGCTCCAAAATCTATTTATCTGGCAGAATGCCGTGTTGAAATGCCAAATTTTGGTTAATTTCTTCAGTCAAACAGGGTTTTGAAGAAACATTGACACTAGCAATTGATTAACAAATCAATAAACTTGAATAATTATTGATATAAATAAGCCTGGCAGCTCTGTTTTATTAACCACACTAAGAAAATAAATATAAATTTTGAATAAATTCTTAAGAATTATGAATATTACCAGCTCCAAAATCTATTTATCTGGCAGATTACCGTGTTGAAATGCCAAATTTTGGTAAATTTCTTCAGTCAAACAGGGTTTTGAAGAAACATTGACACTAGCAATTGATGAACAAATCAATATACTTGAATAATTATTGATATAAATAAGCCTGACAGCTCTGTTTTATTAACCACACTAAGAAAATCGATATAAATTTTGAATTAATTCTTAAGAATGAAGAATAATTTCAGTTCCAAAATCCATTTATATGGCAGATTGCCGTGTTGAAATACCAAATTTTGGTAAATTTCTTTAGTTTAACAAGAAAAATCGACACAAGTAATTCATTAACAAATCTATAAACTTGAATTATTATTGATATAAATAAGCCTGGCAGCTCTGTTTTGTTAACCACACTAAGAAAATCGATATAGATTTTGAATTAATTCTTAAGAATGAAGGATATTTCCAGCTCCAAAATCTATTTATCTGGCAGATTGCCGTGTTGAAATGCCAAATTTTGGTAAATTTCTTCAGTCAAACAGGGTTTTGAAGAAACATTGACACTAGCAATTGATTAACAAAATCAATAAACTTGAATAATTATTGATATAAATAAGCCTGGCAGCTCTGTTTTGTTAACCACACTAAGAAAATAAATATAAATTTTGAATTAATTCTTAAGAATGAAGGATATTTCCAGCTCCAAAATCTATTTATCTGGCAGATTGCCTGGTTGAAATGCCAAATTTTGGTAAATTTCTTCAGTCAAACAGGGTTTTGAAGAAACTTTGACATTAGCAATTGATTAACAACTCAATAAACTTGAATAATTATTGATATAAATAAGCCTGACAGCTCTGTTTTATTAACCACACTAAGAAAATCGATATAAATTTTGAATTAATTCTTAAGAATGAAGAATAATTTCAGTTCCAAAATCCATTTATCTGGCAGATTGCCGTGTGAAATGCCAAATTTTGGTCAATTTCTTGAGTCAAACAGGGTTTTGAAGAAACATTGACACTAGCAATTGATTAACAAATTAATAAACTTGAATAATTATTGATATAAATAAGCCTGGCAGCTCTGTTTTGTTAACCACACTAAGAAAATAAATATAAATTTTGAATAAATTCTTAAGAATTATGAATATTTCCAGCTCCAAAATCCATTTATCTGGCAGATTGCCGTGTTGAAATGCCAAATTTTAGTCAATTTCTTCAGTCAAACAGGGTTTTGAAGAAACATTGACACTAGCAATTGATTAACAAATCAATAAACTTGAATAATTATTGATATAAATAAGCCTGCCAGCTCTGTTTTATTAACCACACTAAGAAAATAAATATAAATTTTGAATTAATTCTTAAGAATTATGAATATTTCCAGCTCCAAAATCCATTTATATGGCAGATTGCCGTGTTGAAATACCAAATTTTGGTAAATTTCTTTAGTTTAACAAGAAAAATCGACACAAGTAATTCATTAACAAATCTATAAACTTGAATTATTATTGATATAAATAAGCCTGGCAGCTCTGTTTTGTTAACCACACTAAGAAAATCGATATAAATTTTGAATTAATTCTTAAGAATGAAGAATAATTTCAGTTCCAAAATCCATTTATCTGGCAGATTGCCGTGTGAAATGCCAAATTTTGGTAAATTTCTTCAGTCAAACAGGGTTTTGAAGAAACATTGACACTAGCAATTGATTAACAAATCAATAAACTTGAATAATTATTGATATAAATAAGCCTGGCAGCTCTGTTTTGTTAACCACACTAAGAAAATAAATATAAATTTTGAATTAATTCTTAAGAATGAAGAATATTTCCAGCTCCAAAATCCATTTATCTGGCAGATTGCCGTGTGAAATGCCAAATTTTGGTAAATTTCTTCAGTCAAACAGGGTTTTGAAGAAACATTGACACTAGCAATTGATTAACAACTCAATAAACTTGAATAATTATTGATATAAATAAGCCTGACAGCTCTGTTTTATTAACCACACTAAGAAAATCGATATAAATTTTGAATTAATTCTTAAGAATGAAGAATAATTTCAGTTCCAAAATCCATTTATCTGGCAGATTGCCGTGTGAAATGCCAAATTTTGGTCAATTTCTTCAGTCAAACAGGGTTTTGAAGAAACATTGACACTAGCAATTGATTGACAAATTAATAAACTTGAATAATTATTGATATAAATAAGCCTGGCAGCTCTGTTTTGTTAACCACACTAAGAAAATAAATATAAATTTTGAATAAATTCTTAAGAATTATGAATATTTCCAGCTCCAAAATCCATTTATCTGGCAGATTGCCGTGTTGAAATGCCAAATTTTAGTCAATTTCTTCAGTCAAACAGGGTTTTGAAGAAACATTGACACTAGCAATTGATTAACAAATCAATAAACTTGATAATTATTGATATAAATAAGCCTGCCAGCTCTGTTTTATTAACCACACTAAGAAAATAAATATAAATTTTGAATTAATTCTTAAGAATTATGAATATTTCCAGCTCCAAAATCCATTTATATGGCAGATTGCCGTGTTGAAATACCAAATTTTGGTAAATTTCTTTAGTTTAACAAGAAAAATCGACACAAGTAATTCATTAACAAATCTATAAACTTGAATTATTATTGATATAAATAAGCCTGGCAGCTCTGTTTTGTTAACCACACTAAGAAAATCGATATAAATTTTGAATTAATTCTTAAGAATGAAGGATATTTCCAGCTCCAAAATCTATTTATCTGGCAGAATGCCGTGTTGAAATGCCAAATTTTGGTTAATTTCTTCAGTCAAACAGGGTTTTGAAAAAACATTGACACTAGCAATTGATTAACAAATCAATAAACTTGAATAATTATTGATATAAATAAGCCTGGCAGCTCTGTTTTATTAACCACACTAAGAAAATAAATATAAATTTTGAATTAATTCTTAAGAATGGAGGATATATCCAGCTCCAAAATCTATTTATCTGGCAGATTGCCGTGTTGAAATGCCAAATTTTGGTAAATTTCTTCAGTCAAACAGGGTTTTGAAGAAACATTGACACTAGCAATTGATGAACAAATCAATAAACTTGAATAATTATTGATATAAATAAGCCTGACAGCTCTGTTTTATTAACCACACTAAGAAAATCGATATAAATTTTGAATTAATTCTTAAGAATAAAGAATAATTTCAGTTCCAAAATCCATTTATCTGGCAGATTGCCGTGTGAAATGCCAAATTTTGGTCAATTTCTTCAGTCAAACAGGGTTTTGAAGAAACATTGACACTAGCAATTGATGAACAAATCAATAAACTTGAATAATTATTGATATAAATAAGCCTGACAGCTCGGTTTTATTAACCACACTAAGAAAATCGATATAAATTTTGAATTAATTCTTAAGAATGAAGAATAATTTCAGTTCCAAAATCCATTTATCTGGCAGATTGCCGTGTGAAATGCCAAATTTTGGTAAATTTCTTCAGTCAAACAGGGTTTTGAAGAAACATTGACACTAGCAATTGATTAACAAATCAATAAACTTGAATAATTATTGATATAAATAAGCCTGGCAGCTCTGTTTTGTTAACCACACTAAGAAAATAAATATAAATTTTGAATTAATTCTTAAGAATGAAGGATATTTCCAGCTCCAAAATCTATTTATCTGGCAGATTGCCGTGTTGAAATACCAAATTTTGGTAAATTTCTTTAGTTTAACAAGAAAAATCGACACAAGTAATTCATTAACAAATCTATAAACTTGAATTATTATTGATAAAAATAAGCCTGGCAGCTCTGTTTTGTTAACCACACTAAGAAAATCGATATAAATTTTGAATTAATTCTTAAGAATGAAGGATATTTCCAGCTCCAAAATCTATTTATCTGGCAGAATGCCGTGTTGAAATGCCAAATTTTGGTAAATTTCTTCAGTCAAACAGGGTTTTGAAGAAACATTGACACTAGCAATTGATTAACAAATCAATAAACTTGAATAATTATTGATATAAATAAGCCTGACAGCTCTGTTTTATTAACCACATTAAGAAAATCGATATAAATTTTGAATTAATTCTTAAGAATGAAGAATAATTTCAGTTCCAAAATCCATTTATCTGGCAGATTGCCGTGTGAAATGCCAAATTTTGGTCAATTTCTTCAGTCAAACAGGGTTTTGAAGAAACATTGACACTAGCAATTGATTAACAAATTAATAAACTTGAATAATTATTGATATAAATAAGCCTGCCAGCTCTGTTTTATTAACCACACTAAGAAAATAAATATAAATTTTGAATTAATTCTTAAGAATTATGAATATTTCCAGCTCCAAAATCTATTTATCTGGCAGATTGCCGTGTTGAAATACCAAATTTTGGTAAATTTCTTTAGTTTAACAAGAAAAATCGACACAAGTAATTCATTAACAAATCTATAAACTTGAATTATTATTGATATAAATAAGCCTGGCAGCTCTGTTTTGTTAACCACACTAAGAAAATCGATATAAATTTTGAATTAATTCTTAAGAATGAAGGATATTTCCAGCTCCAAAATCTATTTATCTGGCAGAATGCCGTGTTGAAATGCCAAATTTTGGTAAATTTCTTCAGTCAAACAGGGTTTTGAAGAAACATTGACACTAGCAATTGATTAACAAATCAATAAACTTGAATAATTATTGATATAAATAAGCCTGACAGCTCTGTTTTATTAACCACACTAAGAAAATCGATATAAATTTTGAATTAATTCTTAAGAATGAAGAATAATTTCAGTTCCAAAATCCATTTATCTGGCAGATTGCCGTGTGAAATGCCAAATTTTGGTCAATTTCTTCTCTCAAACAGAGTTTTGAAGAAACATTGACACTAGCAATTGATTAACAAATTAATAAACTTGAATAATTATTGATATAAATAAGCCTGGCAGCTCTGTTTTGTTAACCACACTAAGAAAATCGATATAAATTTTGAATTAATTCTTAAGAATGAAGAATAATTTCAGTTCCAAAATCCATTTATCTGGCAGATTGCCGTGTGAAATGCCAAATTTTGGTAAATTTCTTCAGTCAAACAGGGTTTTGAAGAAACATTGACACTAGCAATTGATTAACAAATCAATAAACTTGAATAATTATTGATATAAATAAGCCTGGCAGCTCTGTTTTGTTAACCACACTAAGAAAATAAATATAAATTTTGAATTAATTCTTAAGAATGAAGGATATTTCCAGCTCCAAAATCTATTTATCTGGCAGATTGCCGTGTTGAAATACCAAATTTTGGTAAATTTCTTTAGTTTAACAAGAAAAATCGACACAAGTAATTCATTAACAAATCTATAAACTTGAATTATTATTGATATAAATAAGCCTGGCAGCTCTGTTTTGTTAACCACACTAAGAAAATCGATATAGATTTTGAATTAATTCTTAAGAATGAAGGATATTTCCAGCTCCAAAATCTATTTATCTGGCAGATTGCCGTGTTGAAATGCCAAATTTTGGTAAATTTCTTCAGTCAAACAGGGTTTTGAAGAAACATTGACACTAGCAATTGATTAACAAAATCAATAAACTTGAATAATTATTGATATAAATAAGCCTGGCAGCTCTGTTTTGTTAACCACACTAAGAAAATAAATATAAATTTTGAATTAATTCTTAAGAATGAAGGATATTTCCAGCTCCAAAATCTATTTATCTGGCAGATTGCCTGGTTGAAATGCCAAATTTTGGTAAATTTCTTCAGTCAAACAGGGTTTTGAAGAAACTTTGACATTAGCAATTGATTAACAACTCAATAAACTTGAATAATTATTGATATAAATAAGCCTGACAGCTCTGTTTTATTAACCACACTAAGAAAATCGATATAAATTTTGAATTAATTCTTAAGAATGAAGAATAATTTCAGTTCCAAAATCCATTTATCTGGCAGATTGCCGTGTGAAATGCCAAATTTTGGTCAATTTCTTGAGTCAAACAGGGTTTTGAAGAAACATTGACACTAGCAATTGATTAACAAATTAATAAACTTGAATAATTATTGATATAAATAAGCCTGGCAGCTCTGTTTTGTTAACCACACTAAGAAAATAAATATAAATTTTGAATTAATTCTTAAGAATTATGAATATTTCCAGCTCCAAAATCCATTTATATGGCAGATTGCCGTGTTGAAATACCAAATTTTGGTAAATTTCTTTAGTTTAACAAGAAAAATCGACACAAGTAATTCATTAACAAATCTATAAACTTGAATTATTATTGATATAAATAAGCCTGGCAGCTCTGTTTTGTTAACCACACTAAGAAAATCGATATAAATTTTGAATTAATTCTTAAGAATGAAGAATAATTTCAGTTCCAAAATCCATTTATCTGGCAGATTGCCGTGTGAAATGCCAAATTTTGGTAAATTTCTTCAGTCAAACAGGGTTTTGAAGAAACATTGACACTAGCAATTGATTAACAAATCAATAAACTTGAATAATTATTGATATAAATAAGCCTGGCAGCTCTGTTTTGTTAACCACACTAAGAAAATAAATATAAATTTTGAATTAATTCTTAAGAATGAAGAATATTTCCAGCTCCAAAATCCATTTATCTGGCAGATTGCCGTGTGAAATGCCAAATTTTGGTAAATTTCTTCAGTCAAACAGGGTTTTGAAGAAACATTGACACTAGCAATTGATTAACAACTCAATAAACTTGAATAATTATTGATATAAATAAGCCTGACAGCTCTGTTTTATTAACCACACTAAGAAAATCGATATAAATTTTGAATTAATTCTTAAGAATGAAGAATAATTTCAGTTCCAAAATCCATTTATCTGGCAGATTGCCGTGTGAAATGCCAAATTTTGGTCAATTTCTTCAGTCAAACAGGGTTTTGAAGAAACATTGACACTAGCAATTGATTGACAAATTAATAAACTTGAATAATTATTGATATAAATAAGCCTGGCAGCTCTGTTTTGTTAACCACACTAAGAAAATAAATATAAATTTTGAATAAATTCTTAAGAATTATGAATATTTCCAGCTCCAAAATCCATTTATCTGGCAGATTGCCGTGTTGAAATGCCAAATTTTAGTCAATTTCTTCAGTCAAACAGGGTTTTGAAGAAACATTGACACTAGCAATTGATTAACAAATCAATAAACTTGATAATTATTGATATAAATAAGCCTGCCAGCTCTGTTTTATTAACCACACTAAGAAAATAAATATAAATTTTGAATTAATTCTTAAGAATTATGAATATTTCCAGCTCCAAAATCCATTTATATGGCAGATTGCCGTGTTGAAATACCAAATTTTGGTAAATTTCTTTAGTTTAACAAGAAAAATCGACACAAGTAATTCATTAACAAATCTATAAACTTGAATTATTATTGATATAAATAAGCCTGGCAGCTCTGTTTTGTTAACCACACTAAGAAAATCGATATAAATTTTGAATTAATTCTTAAGAATGAAGGATATTTCCAGCTCCAAAATCTATTTATCTGGCAGAATGCCGTGTTGAAATGCCAAATTTTGGTTAATTTCTTCAGTCAAACAGGGTTTTGAAAAAACATTGACACTAGCAATTGATTAACAAATCAATAAACTTGAATAATTATTGATATAAATAAGCCTGGCAGCTCTGTTTTATTAACCACACTAAGAAAATAAATATAAATTTTGAATTAATTCTTAAGAATGGAGGATATATCCAGCTCCAAAATCTATTTATCTGGCAGATTGCCGTGTTGAAATGCCAAATTTTGGTAAATTTCTTCAGTCAAACAGGGTTTTGAAGAAACATTGACACTAGCAATTGATGAACAAATCAATAAACTTGAATAATTATTGATATAAATAAGCCTGACAGCTCTGTTTTATTAACCACACTAAGAAAATCGATATAAATTTTGAATTAATTCTTAAGAATAAAGAATAATTTCAGTTCCAAAATCCATTTATCTGGCAGATTGCCGTGTGAAATGCCAAATTTTGGTCAATTTCTTCAGTCAAACAGGGTTTTGAAGAAACATTGACACTAGCAATTGATGAACAAATCAATAAACTTGAATAATTATTGATATAAATAAGCCTGACAGCTCGGTTTTATTAACCACACTAAGAAAATCGATATAAATTTTGAATTAATTCTTAAGAATGAAGAATAATTTCAGTTCCAAAATCCATTTATCTGGCAGATTGCCGTGTGAAATGCCAAATTTTGGTAAATTTCTTCAGTCAAACAGGGTTTTGAAGAAACATTGACACTAGCAATTGATTAACAAATCAATAAACTTGAATAATTATTGATATAAATAAGCCTGGCAGCTCTGTTTTGTTAACCACACTAAGAAAATAAATATAAATTTTGAATTAATTCTTAAGAATGAAGGATATTTCCAGCTCCAAAATCTATTTATCTGGCAGATTGCCGTGTTGAAATACCAAATTTTGGTAAATTTCTTTAGTTTAACAAGAAAAATCGACACAAGTAATTCATTAACAAATCTATAAACTTGAATTATTATTGATAAAAATAAGCCTGGCAGCTCTGTTTTGTTAACCACACTAAGAAAATCGATATAAATTTTGAATTAATTCTTAAGAATGAAGGATATTTCCAGCTCCAAAATCTATTTATCTGGCAGAATGCCGTGTTGAAATGCCAAATTTTGGTAAATTTCTTCAGTCAAACAGGGTTTTGAAGAAACATTGACACTAGCAATTGATTAACAAATCAATAAACTTGAATAATTATTGATATAAATAAGCCTGACAGCTCTGTTTTATTAACCACATTAAGAAAATCGATATAAATTTTGAATTAATTCTTAAGAATGAAGAATAATTTCAGTTCCAAAATCCATTTATCTGGCAGATTGCCGTGTGAAATGCCAAATTTTGGTCAATTTCTTCAGTCAAACAGGGTTTTGAAGAAACATTGACACTAGCAATTGATTAACAAATTAATAAACTTGAATAATTATTGATATAAATAAGCCTGCCAGCTCTGTTTTATTAACCACACTAAGAAAATAAATATAAATTTTGAATTAATTCTTAAGAATTATGAATATTTCCAGCTCCAAAATCCATTTATATGGCAGATTGCCGTGTTGAAATACCAAATTTTGGTAAATTTCTTTAGTTTAACAAGAAAAATCGACACAAGTAATTCATTAACAAATCTATAAACTTGAATTATTATTGATATAAATAAGCCTGGCAGCTCTGTTTTGTTAACCACACTAAGAAAATCGATATAAATTTTGAATTAATTCTTAAGAATGAAGAATATTTCCAGCTCCAAAATCCATTTATCTGGCAGATTGCCGTGTGAAATGCCAAATTTTGGTAAATTTCTTCAGTCAAACAGGGTTTGAAGAAACATTGACACTAGCAATTGATTAACAAATCAATAAACTTGAATAATTATTGATATAAATAAGCCTGGCAGCTCTGTTTTGTTAACCACACTAAGAAAATAAATATAAATTTTGAATTAATTCTTAAGAATGAAGAATATTTCCAGCTCCAAAATCCATTTATCTGGCAGATTGCCGTGTGAAATGCCAAATTTTGGTAAATTTCTTCAGTCAAACAGGGTTTGAAGAAACATTGACACTAGCAATTGATTAACAAATCAATAAACTTGAATAATTATTGATATAAATAAGCCTGGCAGCTCTGTTTTGTTAACCACACTAAGAAAATAAATATAAATTTTGAATTAATTCTTAAGAATGAAGGATATTTCGAGCTCCAAAATCTATTTATCTGGCAGATTGCCGTGTTGAAATACCAAATTTTGGTAAATTTCTTTAGTTTAACAAGAAAAATCGACACAAGTAATTCATTAACAAATCTATAAACTTGAATTATTATTGATATAAATAAGCCTGGCAGCTCTGTTTTGTTAACCACACTAAGAAAATCGATATAAATTTTGAATTAATTCTTAAGAATGAAGGATATTTCCAGCTCCAAAATCTATTTATCTGGCAGAATGCCGTGTTGAAATGCCAAATTTTGGTAAATTTCTTCAGTCAAACAGGGTTTTGAAGAAACATTGACACTAGCAATTGATTAACAAATCAATAAACTTGAATAATTATTGATATAAATAAGCCTGACAGCTCTGTTTTATTAACCACACTAAGAAAATCGATATAAATTTTGAATTAATTCTTAAGAATGAAGAATAATTTCAGTTCCAAAATCCATTTATCTGGCAGATTGCCGTGTGAAATGCCAAATTTTGGTCAATTTCTTCTCTCAAACAGAGTTTTGAAGAAACATTGACACTAGCAATTGATTAACAAATTAATAAACTTGAATAATTATTGATATAAATAAGCCTGGCAGCTCTGTTTTGTTAACCACACTAAGAAAATCGATATAAATTTTGAATTAATTCTTAAGAATGAAGAATAATTTCAGTTCCAAAATCCATTTATCTGGCAGATTGCCGTGTGAAATGCCAAATTTTGGTAAATTTCTTCAGTCAAACAGGGTTTTGAAGAAACATTGACACTAGCAATTGATTAACAAATCAATAAACTTGAATAATTATTGATATAAATAAGCCTGGCAGCTCTGTTTTGTTAACCACACTAAGAAAATAAATATAAATTTTGAATTAATTCTTAAGAATGAAGGATATTTCCAGCTCCAAAATCTATTTATCTGGCAGATTGCCGTGTTGAAATACCAAATTTTGGTAAATTTCTTTAGTTTAACAAGAAAAATCGACACAAGTAATTCATTAACAAATCTATAAACTTGAATTATTATTGATATAAATAAGCCTGGCAGCTCTGTTTTGTTAACCACACTAAGAAAATCGATATAAATTTTGAATTAATTCTTAAGAATGAAGGATATTTCCAGCTCCAAAATCTATTTATCTGGCAGAATGCCGTGTTGAAATGCCAAATTTTGGTAAATTTCTTCAGTCAAACAGGGTTTTGAAGAAACATTGACACTAGCAATTGATTAACAAATCAATAAACTTGAATAATTATTGATATAAATAAGCCTGACAGCTCTGTTTTATTAACCACACTAAGAAAATCGATATAAATTTTGAATTAATTCTTAAGAATGAAGAATAATTTCAGTTCCAAAATCCATTTATCTGGCAGATTGCCGTGTTGAAATGCCAAATTTTAGTCAATTTCTTCAGTCAAACAGGGTTTTGAAGAAACATTGACACTAGCAATTGATTAACAAATCTATAAACTTGAATTATTATTGATATAAATAAGCCTGGCAGCTCTGTTTTGTTAACCACACTAAGAAAATCGATATAAATTTTGAATTAATTCTTAAGAATGAAGGATATTTCCAGCTCCAAAATCTATTTATCTGGCAGAATGCCGTGTTGAAATGCCAAATTTTGGTAAATTTCTTCAGTCAAACAGGGTTTTGAAGAAACATTGACACTAGCAATTGATTAACAAATCAATAAACTTGAATAATTATTGATATAAATAAGCCTGACAGCTCTGTTTTATTAACCACTCTAAGAAAATAAATATAAATTTTGAATTAATTCTTAAGAATTATGAATATTTCCAGCTCCAAAATCCATTTATATGGCAGATTGCCGTGTTGAAATACCAAATTTTGGTAAATTTCTTTAGTTTAACAAGAAAAATCGACACAAGTAATTCATTAACAAATCTATAAACTTGAATTATTATTGATATAAATAAGCCTGGCAGCTCTGTTTTGTTAACCACACTAAGAAAATCGATATAAATTTTGAATTAATTCTTAAGAATGAAGAATAATTTCAGTTCCAAAATCCATTTATCTGGCAGATTGCCGTGTGAAATGCCAAATTTTGGTAAATTTCTTCAGTCAAACAGGGTTTTGAAGAAACATTGACACTAGCAATTGATTAACAAATCAATAAACTTGAATAATTATTGATATAAATAAGCCTGGCAGCTCTGTTTTGTTAACCACACTAAGAAAATAAATATAAATTTTGAATTAATTCTTAAGAATGAAGAATATTTCCAGCTCCAAAATCCATTTATCTGGCAGATTGCCGTGTGAAATGCCAAATTTTGGTAAATTTCTTCAGTCAAACAGGGTTTTGAAGAAACATTGACACTAGCAATTGATTAACAAATCAATAAACTTGAATAATTATTGATATAAATAAGCCTGGCAGCTCTGTTTTGTTAACCACACTAAGAAAATAAATATAAATTTTGAATTAATTCTTAAGAATGAAGGATATTTCGAGCTCCAAAATCTATTTATCTGGCAGATTGCCGTGTTGAAATACCAAATTTTGGTAAATTTCTTTAGTTTAACAAGAAAAATCGACACAAGTAATTCATTAACAAATCTATAAACTTGAATTATTATTGATATAAATAAGCCTGGCAGCTCTGTTTTGTTAACCACACTAAGAAAATCGATATAAATTTTGAATTAATTCTTAAGAATGAAGGATATTTCCAGCTCCAAAATCTATTTATCTGGCAGAATGCCGTGTTGAAATGCCAAATTTTGGTAAATTTCTTCAGTCAAACAGGGTTTTGAAGAAACATTGACACTAGCAATTGATTAACAAATCAATAAACTTGAATAATTATTGATATAAATAAGCCTGACAGCTCTGTTTTATTAACCACACTAAGAAAATCGATATAAATTTTGAATTAATTCTTAAGAATGAAGAATAATTTCAGTTCCAAAATCCATTTATCTGGCAGATTGCCGTGTGAAATGCCAAATTTTGGTCAATTTCTTCAGTCAAACAGGGTTTTGAAGAAACATTGTCACTAGCAATTGATTAACAAATTAATAAACTTGAATAATTATTGATATAAATAAGCCTGGCAGCTCTGTTTTGTTAACCACACTAAGAAAATCGATATAAATTTTGAATTAATTCTTAAGAATGAAGGATATTTCCAGCTCCAAAATCTATTTATCTGGCAGAATGCCGTGTTGAAATGCCAAATTTTGGTAAATTTCTTCAGTCAAACAGGGTTTTGAAGAAACATTGACACTAGCAATTGATTAACAAATCAATAAACTTGAATAATTATTGATATAAATAAGCCTGACAGCTCTGTTTTATTAACCACTCTAAGAAAATAAATATAAATTTTGAATTAATTCTTAAGAATTATGAATATTTCCAGCTCCAAAATCCATTTATATGGCAGATTGCCGTGTTGAAATACCAAATTTTGGTAAATTTCTTTAGTTTAACAAGAAAAATCGACACAAGTAATTCATTAACAAATCTATAAACTTGAATTATTATTGATATAAATAAGCCTGGCAGCTCTGTTTTGTTAACCACACTAAGAAAATCGATATAAATTTTGAATTAATTCTTAAGAATGAAGAATAATTTCAGTTCCAAAATCCATTTATCTGGCAGATTGCCGTGTGAAATGCCAAATTTTGGTAAATTTCTTCAGTCAAACAGGGTTTTGAAGAAACATTGACACTAGCAATTGATTAACAAATCAATAAACTTGAATAATTATTGATATAAATAAGCCTGGCAGCTCTGTTTTGTTAACCACACTAAGAAAATAAATATAAATTTTGAATTAATTCTTAAGAATGAAGGATATTTCGAGCTCCAAAATCTATTTATCTGGTAGATTGCCGTGTTGAAATACCAAATTTTGGTAAATTTCTTTAGTTTAACAAGAAAAATCGACACAAGTAATTCATTAACAAATCTATAAACTTGAATTATTATTGATATAAATAAGCCTGGCAGCTCTGTTTTGTTAACCACACTAAGAAAATCGATATAAATTTTGAATTAATTCTTAAGAATGAAGGATATTTCCAGCTCCAAAATCTATTTATCTGGCAGAATGCCGTGTTGAAATGCCAAATTTTGGTAAATTTCTTCAGTCAAACAGGGTTTTGAAGAAACATTGACACTAGCAATTGATTAACAAATCAATAAACTTGAATAATTATTGATATAAATAAGCCTGGCAGCTCTGTTTTGTTAACCACACTAAGAAAATAAATATAAATTTTGAATTAATTCTTAAGAATGAAGGATATTTCGAGCTCCAAAATCTATTTATCTGGCAGATTGCCGTGTTGAAATACCAAATTTTGGTAAATTTCTTTAGTTTAACAAGAAAAATCGACACAAGTAATTCATTAACAAATCTATAAACTTGAATTATTATTGATATAAATAAGCCTGGCAGCTCTGTTTTGTTAACCACACTAAGAAAATCGATATAAATTTTGAATTAATTCTTAAGAATGAAGGATATTTCCAGCTCCAAAATCTATTTATCTGGCAGAATGCCGTGTTGAAATGCCAAATTTTGGTAAATTTCTTCAGTCAAACAGGGTTTTGAAGAAACATTGACACTAGCAATTGATTAACAAATCAATAAACTTGAATAATTATTGATATAAATAAGCCTGAAAGCTCTGTTTTATTAACCACACTAAGAAAATCGATATAAATTTTGAATTAATTCTTAAGAATGAAGAATAATTTCAGTTCCAAAATCCATTTATCTGGCAGATTGCCGTGTGAAATGCCAAATTTTGGTCAATTTCTTCAGTCAAACAGAGTTTTGAAGAAACATTGACACTAGCAATTGATTAACAAATTAATAAACTTGAATAATTATTGATATAAATAAGCCTGGCAGCTCTGTTTTGTTAACCGCACTAAGAAAATAAATATAAATTTTGAATAAATTCTTAAGAATTATGAATATTTCCAGCTCCAAAATCCATTTATCTGGCAGATTGCCGTGTTGAAATGCCAAATTTTAGTCAATTTCTTCAGTCAAACAGGGTTTTGAAGAAACATTGACACTAGCAATTGATTAACAAATCACTAAACTTGAATAATTATTGATATAAATAAGCCTGCCAGCTCTGTTTTATTAACCACTCTAAGAAAATAAATATAAATTTTGAATTAATTCTTAAGAATTATGAATATTTCCAGCTCCAAAATCCATTTATATGGCAGATTGCCGTGTTGAAATACCAAATTTTGGTAAATTTCTTTAGTTTAACAAGAAAAATCGACACAAGTAATTCATTAACAAATCTATAAACTTGAATTATTATTGATATAAATAAGCCTGGAAGCTCTGTTTTGTTAACCACACTAAGAAAATCGATATAAATTTTGAATTAATTCTTAAGAATGAAGGATATTTCCAGCTCCAAAATCTATTTATCTGGCAGAATGCCGTGTTGAAATGCCAAATTTTGGTAAATTTCTTCAGTCAAACAGGGTTTTGAAGAAACATTGACACTAGCAATTGATTAACAAAATCAATAAACTTGAATAATTATTGATATAAATAAGCCTGGCAGCTCTGTTTTGTTAACCACACTAAGAAAATAAATATAAATTTTGAATTAATTCTTAAGAATGAAGGATTTTTCCAGCTCCAAAATCTATTTATCTGGCAGATTGCCTGGTTGAAATGCCAAATTTTGGTAAATTTCTTCAGTCAAACAGGGTTTTGAAGAAACATTGACACTAGCAATTGATTAACAAATTAATAAACTTGAATAATTATTGATATAAATAAGCCTGGCAGCTCTGTTTTGTTAACCACACTAAGAAAATAAATATAAATTTTGAATAAATTCTTAAGAATTATGAATATTTCCAGCTCCAAAATCCATTTATCTGGCAGATTGCCGTGTTGCAATACCAAATTTTAGTCAATTTCTTCAGTCAAACAGGGTTTTGAAGAAACATTGACACTAGCAATTGATTAACAAATCAATAAACTTGAATAATTATTGATATAAATAAGCCTGCCAGCTCTGTTTTATTAACCACACTAAGAAAATAAATATAAATTTTGAATTAATTCTTTAGAATTATGAATATTTAAAGCTCCAAAATCCATTTATATGGCAGATTGCCGTGTTGAAATACCAAATTTTGGTAAATTTCTTTAGTTTAACAAGAAAAATCGACACAAGTAATTCATTAACAAATCTATAAACTTGAATTATTATTGATATAAATAAGCCTGGCAGCTCTGTTTTGTTAACCACACTAAGAAAATCGATATAAATTTTGAATTAATTCTTAAGAATGAAGGATATTTCCAGCTCCAAAATCTATTTATCTGGCAGAATGCCGTGTTGAAATGCCAAATTTTGGTAAATTTCTTCAGTCAAACAGGGTTTTGAAGAAACATTGACACTAGCAATTGATTAACAAATCAATAAACTTGAATAATTATTGATATAAATAAGCCTGGCAGCTCTGTTTTATTAACCACACTAAGAAAATAAATATAAATTTTGAATTAATTCTTAAGAATGGAGGATATATCCAGCTCCGAAATCTATTTATCTGGCAGATTGCCGTGTTGAAATGCCAAATTTTGGTAAATTTCTTCAGTCAAACAGGGTTTTGAAGAAACATTGACACTAGCAATTGATGAACAAATCAATAAACTTGAATAATTATTGATATAAATAAGCCTGACAGCTCTGTTTTATTAACCACACTAAGAAAATCGATATAAATTTTGAATTAATTCTTAAGAATGAAGGATAATTTCAGTTCCAAAATCCATTTATCTGGCAGATTGACGTGTGAAATGCCAAATTTTGGTAAATTTCTTCAGTCAAACAGGGTTTTGAAGAAACATTGACACTAGCAATTGATTAACAAATCAATAAACTTGAATAATTATTGATATAAATAAGCCTGACAGCTCTGTTTTATTAACCACACTAAGAAAATCGATATAAATTTTGAATTAATTCTTAAGAATGAAGAATAATTTCAGTTCTAAAATCCATTTATCTGGCAGATTGCCGTGTGAAATGCCAAATTTTGGTAAATTTCTTCAGTCAAACAGGGTTTTGAAGAAACATTGACACTAGCAATTGATTAACAAATCAATAAACTTGAATAATTATTGATATAAATAAGCCTGGCAGCTCTGTTTTGTTAACCACACTAAGAAAATAAATATAAATTTTGAATTAATTCTTAAGAATGAAGGATATTTCCAGCTCCAAAATCTATTTATCTGGCAGATTGCCGTGTTGAAATACCAAATTTTGGTAAATTTCTTTAGTTTAACAAGAAAAATCGACACAAGTAATTCATTTACAAATCTATAAACTTGAATTATTATTGATATAAATAAGCCTGGCAGCTCTGTTTTGTTAACCACACTAAGAAAATCGATATAAATTTTGAATTAATTCTTAAGAATGAAGGATATTTCCAGCTCCAAAATCTATTTATCTGGCAGAATGCCGTGTTGAAATGCCAAATTTTGGTAAATTTCTTCAGTCAAACAGGGTTTTGAAGAAACATTGACACTAGCAATTGATTAACAAATCAATAAAATTGAATAATTATTGATATAAATAAGCCTGGCAGCTCTGTTTTATTAACCACACTAAGAAAATAAATATAAATTTTGAATTAATTCTTAAGAATGGAGGATATATCCAGTTCCAAAATCCATTTATCTGGCAGATTGACGTGTGAAATGCCAAATTTTGGTAAATTTCTTCAGTCAAACAGGGTTTTGAAGAAACATTGACACTAGCAATTGATTAACAAATCAATAAACTAGAATAATTATTGATATAAATAAGCCTGACAGCTCTGTTTTATTAACCACACTAAGAAAATCGATATAAATTTTGAATTAATTCTTAAGAATTATGAATATTTCCAGCTCCAAAATCCATTTATCTGGCAGATTATCGTGTTGAAATGCCAAATTTTAGTCAATTTCTTCAGTCAAACAGGGTTTTGAAGAAACATTGACACTAGCAATTGATTAACAAATCAATAAACTTGAATAATTATTGATATAAATAAGCCTGCCAGCTCTGTTTTATTAACCACACTAAGAAAATAAACATAAATTTTGAATTAATTCTTAAGAATTATGAATATTTCCAGCTCCAAAATCCATTTATATGGCAGATTGCCGTGTTGAAATACCAAATTTTGGTAAATTTCTTTAGTTTAACAGGGTTTTGAAGAAACATTGACACTAGCAATTGATGAACAAATCAATAAACTTGAATAATTATTGATATAAATAAGCCTGACAGCTCTGTTTTATTAACCACACTAAGAAAATCGATATAAATTTCGAATTAATTCTTAAGAATGAAGAATAATTTCAGTTCCAAAATCCATTTATCTGGCAGATTGCCGTGTGAAATGCCAAATTTTGGTAAATTTCTTCAGTCAAACAGGGTTTTGAAGAAACATTGACACTAGCAATTGATTAACAAATCAATAAACTTGAATAATTATTGATATAAATAAGCCTGCCAGCTCTGTTTTATTAACCACACTAAGAAAATAAATATAAATTTTGAATTAATTCTTAAGAATTATGAATATTTCCAGCTCCAAAATCCATTTATATGGCAGATTGCCGTGTTGAAATACCAAATTTTGGTAAATTTCTTCAGTCAAACAGGGTTTTGAAGAAACATTGACACTAGCAATTGATTAACAAAATCAATAAACTTGAATAATTATTGATATAAATAAGCCTGGCAGCTCTGTTTTGTTAACCACACTAAGAAAATAAATATAAATTTTGAATTAATTCTTAAGAATGAAGGATTTTTCCAGCTCCAAAATCTATTTATCTGGCAGATTGCCTGGTTGAAATGCCAAATTTTGGTAAATTTCTTCAGTCAAACAGGGTTTTGAAGAAACATTGACACTAGCAATTGATTAACAAATCAATAAACTTGAATAATTATTGATATAAATAAGCCTGACAGCTCTGTTTTATTAACCACACTAAGAAAATCGATATAAATTTTGAATTAATTCTTAAGAATGAAGAATAATTTCAGTTCCAAAATCCATTTATCTGGCAGATTGCCGTGTGAAATGCCAAATTTTGGTCAATTTCTTCAGTCAAACAGGGTTTTGAAGAAACATTGACACTAGCAATTGATTAACAAATTAATAAACTTGAATAATTATTGATATAAATAAGCCTGGCAGCTCTGTTTTGTTAACCACACTAAGAAAATAAATATAAATTTTGAATAAATTCTTAAGAATTATGAATATTTCCAGCTCCAAAATCCATTTATCTGGCAGATTGCCGTGTTGCAATACCAAATTTTAGTCAATTTCTTCAGTCAAACAGGGTTTTGAAGAAACATTGACACTAGCAATTGATTAACAAATCAATAAACTTGAATAATTATTGATATAAATAAGCCTGCCAGCTCTGTTTTATTAACCACACTAAGAAAATAAATATAAATTTTGAATTAATTCTTAAGAATAATGAATATTTAAAGCTCCAAAATCCATTTATATGGCAGATTGCCGTGTTGAAATACCAAATTTTGGTAAATTTCTTTAGTTTAACAAGAAAATCGACACAAGTAATTCATTAACAAATCTATAAACTTGAATTATTATTGATATAAATAAGCCTGGCAGCTCTGTTTTGTTAACCACACTAAGAAAATCGATATAAATTTTGAATTAATTCTTAAGAATGAAGGATATTTCCAGCTCCAAAATCTATTTATCTGGCAGAATGCCGTGTTGAAATGCCAAATTTTGGTAAATTTCTTCAGTCAAACAGGGTTTTGAAGAAACATTGACACTAGCAATTGATTAACAAATCAATAAAATTGAATAATTATTGATATAAATAAGCCTGGCAGCTCTGTTTTATTAACCACACTAAGAAAATAAATATAAATTTTGAATTAATTCTTAAGAATGGAGGATATATCCAGTTCCAAAATCCATTTATCTGGCAGATTGACGTGTGAAATGCCAAATTTTGGTAAATTTCTTCAGTCAAACAGGGTTTTGAAGAAACATTGACACTAGCAATTGATTAACAAATCAATAAACTAGAATAATTATTGATATAAATAAGCCTGACAGCTCTGTTTTATTAACCACACTAAGAAAATCGATATAAATTTTGAATTAATTCTTAAGAATGAAGAATAATTTCAGTTCCAAAATCCATTTATCTGGCAGATTGCCGTGTGAAATGCCAAATTTTGGTCAATTTCTTCAGTCAAACAGGGTTTTGAAGAAACATTGACACTAGCAATTGATTAACAAATTAATAAACTTAAATAATTATTGATATAAATAAGCCTGGCAGCTCTGTTTTGTTAACCACACTAAGAAAATAAATATAAATTTTTAATAAATTCTTAAGAATTATGAATATTTCCAGCTCCAAAATCCATTTATCTGGCAGATTATCGTGTTGAAATGCCAAATTTTAGTCAATTTCTTCAGTCAAACAGGGTTTTGAAGAAACATTGACACTAGCAATTGATTAACAAATCAATAAACTTGAATAATTATTGATATAAATAAGCCTGCCAGCTCTGTTTTATTAACCACACTAAGAAAATAAACATAAATTTTGAATTAATTCTTAAGAATTATGAATATTTCCAGCTCCAAAATCCATTTATATGGCAGATTGCCGTGTTGAAATACCAAATTTTGGTAAATTTCTTTAGTTTAACAGGGTTTTGAAGAAACATTGACACTAGCAATTGATGAACAAATCAATAAACTTGAATAATTATTGATATAAATAAGCCTGACAGCTCTGTTTTATTAACCACACTAAGAAAATCGATATAAATTTCGAATTAATTCTTAAGAATGAAGAATAATTTCAGTTCCAAAATCCATTTATCTGGCAGATTGCCGTGTGAAATGCCAAATTTTGGTAAATTTCTTCAGTCAAACAGGGTTTTGAAGAAACATTGACACTAGCAATTGATTAACAAATCAATAAACTTGAATAATTATTGATATAAATAAGCCTGCCAGCTCTGTTTTATTAACCACACTAAGAAAATAAATATAAATTTTGAATTAATTCTTAAGAATTATGAATATTTCCAGCTCCAAAATCCATTTATATGGCAGATTGCCGTGTTGAAATACCAAATTTTGGTAAATTTCTTCAGTCAAACAGGGTTTTGAAGAAACATTGACACTAGCAATTGATTAACAAAATCAATAAACTTGAATAATTATTGATATAAATAAGCCTGGCAGCTCTGTTTTGTTAACCACACTAAGAAAATAAATATAAATTTTGAATTAATTCTTAAGAATGAAGGATTTTTCCAGCTCCAAAATCTATTTATCTGGCAGATTGCCTGGTTGAAATGCCAAATTTTGGTAAATTTCTTCAGTCAAACAGGGTTTTGAAGAAACATTGACACTAGCAATTGATTAACAAATCAATAAACTTGAATAATTATTGATATAAATAAGCCTGACAGCTCTGTTTTATTAACCACACTAAGAAAATCGATATAAATTTTGAATTAATTCTTAAGAATGAAGAATAATTTCAGTTCCAAAATCCATTTATCTGGCAGATTGCCGTGTGAAATGCCAAATTTTGGTCAATTTCTTCAGTCAAACAGGGTTTTGAAGAAACATTGACACTAGCAATTGATTAACAAATTAATAAACTTGAATAATTATTGATATAAATAAGCCTGGCAGCTCTGTTTTGTTAACCACACTAAGAAAATAAATATAAATTTTGAATAAATTCTTAAGAATTATGAATATTTCCAGCTCCAAAATCCATTTATCTGGCAGATTGCCGTGTTGCAATACCAAATTTTAGTCAATTTCTTCAGTCAAACAGGGTTTTGAAGAAACATTGACACTAGCAATTGATTAACAAATCAATAAACTTGAATAATTATTGATATAAATAAGCCTGCCAGCTCTGTTTTATTAACCACACTAAGAAAATAAATATAAATTTTGAATTAATTCTTAAGAATAATGAATATTTAAAGCTCCAAAATCCATTTATATGGCAGATTGCCGTGTTGAAATACCAAATTTTGGTAAATTTCTTTAGTTTAACAAGAAAATCGACACAAGTAATTCATTAACAAATCTATAAACTTGAATTATTATTGATATAAATAAGCCTGGCAGCTCTGTTTTGTTAACCACACTAAGAAAATCGATATAAATTTTGAATTAATTCTTAAGAATGAAGGATATTTCCAGCTCCAAAATCTATTTATCTGGCAGAATGCCGTGTTGAAATGCCAAATTTTGGTAAATTTCTTCAGTCAAACAGGGTTTTGAAGAAACATTGACACTAGCAATTGATTAACAAATCAATAAACTTGAATAATTATTGATATAAATAAGCCTGGCAGCTCTGTTTTATTAACCACACTAAGAAAATAAATATAAATTTTGAATTAATTCTTAAGAATGGAGGATATATCCAGCTCCGAAATCTATTTATCTGGCAGATTGCCGTGTTGAAATGCCAAATTTTGGTAAATTTCTTCAGTCAAACAGGGTTTTGAAGAAACATTGACACTAGCAATTGATGAACAAATCAATAAACTTGAATAATTATTGATATAAATAAGCCTGACAGCTCTGTTTTATTAACCACACTAAGAAAATCGATATAAATTTTGAATTAATTCTTAAGAATGAAGAATAATTTCAGTTCTAAAATCCATTTATCTGGCAGATTGCCGTGTGAAATGCCAAATTTTGGTCAATTTCTTCAGTCAAACAGGGTTTTGAAGAAACATTGACACTAGCAATTGATTAACAAATTAATAAACTTAAATAATTATTGATATAAATAAGCCTGGCAGCTCTGTTTTGTTAACCACACTAAGAAAATAAATATAAATTTTGAATAAATTCTTAAGAATTATGAATATTTCCAGCTCCAAAATCCATTTATCTGGCAGATTATCGTGTTGAAATGCCAAATTTTAGTCAATTTCTTCAGTCAAACAGGGTTTTGAAGAAACATTGACACTAGCAATTGATTAACAAATCAATAAACTTGAATAATTATTGATATAAATAAGCCTGCCAGCTCTGTTTTATTAACCACACTAAGAAAATAAATATAAATTTTGAATTAATTCTTAAGAATTATGAATATTTCCAGCTCCAAAATCCATTTATATGGCAGATTGCCGTGTTGAAATACCAAATTTTGGTAAATTTCTTTAGTTTAACAGGGTTTTGAAGAAACATTGACACTAGCAATTGATGAACAAATCAATAAACTTGAATAATTATTGATATAAATAAGCCTGACAGCTCTGTTTTATTAACCACACTAAGAAAATCGATATAAATTTCGAATTAATTCTTAAGAATGAAGAATAATTTCAGTTCCAAAATCCATTTATCTGGCAGATTGCCGTGTGAAATGCCAAATTTTGGTAAATTTCTTCAGTCAAACAGGGTTTTGAAGAAACATTGACACTAGCAATTGATTAACAAATCAATAAACTTAAATAATTATTGATATAAATAAGCCTGGCAGCTCTGTTTTGTTAACCACACTAAGAAAATAAATATAAATTTTGAATAAATTCTTAAGAATTATGAATATTTCCAGCTCCAAAATCCATTTATCTGGCAGATTGCCGTGTTGAAATGCCAAATTTTAGTCAATTTCTTCAGTCAAACAGGGTTTTGAAGAAACATTGACACTAGCAATTGATTAACAAATCAATAAACTTGAATAATTATTGATATAAATAAGCCTGCCAGCTCTGTTTTATTAACCACACTAAGAAAATAAATATAAATTTTGAATTAATTCTTAAGAATTATGAATATTTCCAGCTCCAAAATCCATTTATATGGCAGATTGCCGTGTTGAAATACCAAATTTTGGTAAATTTCTTCAGTCAAACAGGGTTTTGAAGAAACATTGACACTAGCAATTGATTAACAAAATCAATAAACTTGAATAATTATTGATATAAATAAGCCTGGCAGCTCTGTTTTGTTAACCA
Source organism: Leiobunum rupestre (assembly GCF_980474605.1). NCBI lineage: Eukaryota > Metazoa > Arthropoda > Arachnida > Opiliones > Sclerosomatidae > Leiobunum > Leiobunum rupestre. Next base: position 12,845,371 of record NC_143386.1, read on the forward strand.
CACTAAGAAAATAAATATAAATTTTGAATTAATTCTTAAGAATGAAGGATTTTTCCAGCTCCAAAATCTATTTATCTGGCAGATTGCCTGGTTGAAATGCCAAATTTTGGTAAATTTCTTCAGTCAAACAGGGTTTTGAAGAAACATTGACACTAGCAATTGATTAACAAATCAATAAACTTGAATAATTATTGATATAAATAAGCCTGACAGCTCTGTTTTATTAACCACACTAAGAAAATCGATATAAATTTTTAATTAATTCTTAAGAATGAAGAATAATTTCAGTTCCAAAATCCATTTATCTGGCAGATTGCCGTGTGAAATGCCAAATTTTGGTAAATTTCTTCAGTCAAACAGGGTTTTGAAGAAACATTGACACTAGCAATTGATTAACAAATCAATAAACTTAAATAATTATTGATATAAATAAGCCTGGCAGCTCTGTTTTGTTAACCACACTAAGAAAATAAATATAAATTTTGAATAAATTCTTAAGAATTATGAATATTTCCAGCTCCAAAATCCATTTATCTGGCAGATTGCCGTGTTGAAATGCCAAATTTTAGTCAATTTCTTCAGTCAAACAGGGTTTTGAAGAAACATTGACACTAGCAATTGATTAACAAATCAATAAACTTGAATAATTATTGATATAAATAAGCCTGCCAGCTCTGTTTTATTAACCACACTAAGAAAATAAATATAAATTTTGAATTAATTCTTAAGAATTATGAATATTTCCAGCTCCAAAATCCATTTATATGGCAGATTGCCGTGTTGAAATACCAAATTTTGGTAAATTTCTTCAGTCAAACAGGGTTTTGAAGAAACATTGACACTAGCAATTGATTAACAAAATCAATAAACTTGAATAATTATTGATATAAATAAGCCTGGCAGCTCTGTTTTGTTAACCACACTAAGAAAATAAATATAAATTTTGAATTAATTCTTAAGAATGAAGGATTTTTCCAGCTCCAAAATCTATTTATCTGGCAGATTGCCTGGTTGAAATGCCAAATTTTGGTAAATTTCTTCAGTCAAACAGGGTTTTGAAGAAACATTGACACTAGCAATTGATTAACAAATCAATAAACTTGAATAATTATTGATATAAATAAGCCTGACAGCTCTGTTTTATTAACCACACTAAGAAAATCGATATAAATTTTGAATTAATTCTTAAGAATGAAGAATAATTTCAGTTCCAAAATCCATTTATCTGGCAGATTGCCGTGTGAAATGCCAAATTTTGGTCAATTTCTTCAGTCAAACAGGGTTTTGAAGAAACATTGACACTAGCAATTGATTAACAAATTAATAAACTTGAATAATTATTGATATAAATAAGCCTGGCAGCTCTGTTTTGTTAACCACACTAAGAAAATAAATATAAATTTTGAATAAATTCTTAAGAATTATGAATATTTCCAGCTCCAAAATCCATTTATCTGGCAGATTGCCGTGTTGCAATACCAAATTTTAGTCAATTTCTTCAGTCAAACAGGGTTTTGAAGAAACATTGACACTAGCAATTGATTAACAAATCAATAAACTTGAATAATTATTGATATAAATAAGCCTGCCAGCTCTGTTTTATTAACCACACTAAGAAAATAAATATAAATTTTGAATTAATTCTTAAGAATTATGAATATTTAAAGCTCCAAAATCCATTTATATGGCAGATTGCCGTGTTGAAATACCAAATTTTGGTAAATTTCTTTAGTTTAACAATAAAATCGACACAAGTAATTCATTAACAAATCTATAAACTTGAATTATTATTGATATAAATAAGCCTGGCAGCTCTGTTTTGTTAACCACACTAAGAAAATCGATATAAATTTTGAATTAATTCTTAAGAATGAAGGATATTTCCAGCTCCAAAATCTATTTATCTGGCAGAATGCCGTGTTGAAATGCCAAATTTTGGTAAATTTCTTCAGTCAAACAGGGTTTTGAAGAAACATTGACACTAGCAATTGATTAACAAATCAATAAACTTGAATAATTATTGATATAAATAAGCCTGGCAGCTCTGTTTTATTAACCACACTAAGAAAATAAATATAAATTTTGAATTAATTCTTAAGAATGGAGGATATATCCAGCTCCGAAATCTATTTATCTGGCAGATTGCCGTGTTGAAATGCCAAATTTTGGTAAATTTCTTCAGTCAAACAGGGTTTTGAAGAAACATTGACACTAGCAATTGATGAACAAATCAATAAACTTGAATAATTATTGATATAAATAAGCCTGACAGCTCTGTTTTATTAACCACACTAAGAAAATCGATATAAATTTTGAATTAATTCTTAAGAATGAAGAATAATTTCAGTTCCAAAATCCATTTATCTGGCAGATTGACGTGTGAAATGCCAAATTTTGGTAAATTTCTTCAGTCAAACAGGGTTTTGAAGAAACATTGACACTAGCAATTGATTAACAAATCAATAAACTTGAATAATTATTGATATAAATAAGCCTGACAGCTCTGTTTTATTAACCACACTAAGAAAATCGATATAAATTTTGAATTAATTCTTAAGAATGAAGGATATTTCCAGCTCCAAAATCTATTTATCTGGCAGATTGCCGTGTTGAAATACCAAATTTTGGTAAATTTCTTTAGTTTAACAAGAAAAATCGATACAAGTAATTCATTTACAAATCTATAAACTTGAATTATTATTGATATAAATAAGCCTGGCAGCTCTGTTTTGTTTACCACACTAAGAAAATCGATATAAATTTTGAATTAATTCTTAAGAATGAAGGATATTCCCAGCTCCAAAATCTATTTATCTGGCAGAATGCCGTGTTGAAATGCCAAATTTTGGTAAATTTCTTCAGTCAAACAGGGTTTTGAAGAAACATTGACACTAGCAATTGATTAACAAATCAATAAACTTGAATAATTATTGATATAAATAAGCCTGGCAGCTCTGTTTTATTAACCACACTAAGAAAATAAATATAAATTTTGAATTAATTCTTAAGAATGGAGGATATATCCAGTTCCAAAATCCATTTATCTGGCAGATTGACGTGTGAAATGCCAAATTTTGGTAAATTTCTTCAGTCAAACAGGGTTTTGAAGAAACATTGACACTAGCAATTGATTAACAAATCAATAAACTAGAATAATTATTGATATAAATAAGCCTGACAGCTCTGTTTTATTAACCACACTAAGAAAATCGATATAAATTTTGAATTAATTCTTAAGAATGAAGAATAATTTCAGTTCCAAAATCCATTTATCTGGCAGATTGCCGTGTGAAATGCCAAATTTTGGTCAATTTCTTCAGTCAAACAGGGTTTTGAAGAAACATTGACACTAGCAATTGATTAACAAATTAATAAACTTAAATAATTATTGATATAAATAAGCCTGGCAGCTCTGTTTTGTTAACCACACTAAGAAAATAAATATAAATTTTGAATAAATTCTTAAGAATTATGAATATTTCCAGCTCCAAAATCCATTTATCTGGCAGATTGCCGTGTTGAAATGCCAAATTTTAGTCAATTTCTTCAGTCAAACAGGGTTTTGAAGAAACATTGACACTAGCAATTGATTAACAAATCAATAAACTTGAATAATTATTGATATAAATAAGCCTGCCAGCTCTGTTTTATTAACCACACTAAGAAAATAAATATAAATTTTGAATTAATTCTTAAGATTTATGAATATTTCCAGCTCCAAAATCCATTTATATGGCAGATTGCCGTGTTGAAATACCAAATTTTGGTAAATTTCTTTAGTTTAACAGGGTTTTGAAGAAACATTGACACTAGCAATTGATGAACAAATCAATAAACTTGAATAATTATTGATATAAATAAGCCTGACAGCTCTGTTTTATTAACCACACTAAGAAAATCGATATAAATTTTGAATTAATTCTTAAGAATGAAGAATAATTTCAGTTCCAAAATCCATTTATCTGGCAGATTGCCGTGTGAAATGCCAAATTTTGGTAAATTTCTTCAGTCAAACAGGGTTTTGAAGAAACATTGACACTAGCAATTGATTAACAAATCAATAAACTTAAATAATTATTGATATAAATAAGCCTGGCAGCTCTGTTTTGTTAACCACACTAAGAAAATAAATATAAATTTTGAATAAATTCTTAAGAATTATGAATATTTCCAGCTCCAAAATCCATTTATCTGGCAGATTGCCGTGTTGAAATGCCAAATTTTAGTCAATTTCTTCAGTCAAACAGGGTTTTGAAGAAACATTGACACTAGCAATTGATTAACAAATCAATAAACTTGAATAATTATTGATATAAATAAGCCTGCCAGCTCTGTTTTATTAACCACACTAAGAAAATAAATATAAATTTTGAATTAATTCTTAAGAATGAAGAATAATTTCAGTTCCAAAATCCATTTATCTGGCAGATTGCCTTGTGAAATGCCAAATTTTGGTAAATTTCTTCAGTCAAACAGGGTTTTGAAGAAACATTGACACTAGCAATTGATTAACAAATCAATAAACTTGAATAATTATTGATATAAATAAGCCTGGCAGCTCTGTTTTGTTAACCACACTAAGAAAATAAATATAAATTTTGAATTAATTCTTAAGAATGAAGGATATTTCCAGCTCCAAAATCTATTTATCTGGCAGATTGCCGTGTTGAAATACCAAATTTTGGTAAATTTCTTTAGTTTAACAAGAAAAATCGACACAAGTAATTCATTAACAAATCTATAAACTTGAATTATTATTGATATAAATAAGCCTGGCAGCTCTGTTTTGTTAACCACACTAAGAAAATCGATATAAATTTTGAATTAATTCTTAAGAATGAAGGATATTTCCAGCTCCAAAATCTATTTATCTGGCAGAATGCCGTGTTGAAATGCCAAATTTTGGTAAATTTCTTCAGTCAAACAGGGTTTTGAAGAAACATTGACACTAGCAATTGATTAACAAATCAATAAACTTGAATAATTATTGATATAAATAAGCCTGACAGCTCTGTTTTATTAACCACACTAAGAAAATCGATATAAATTTTGAATTAATTCTTAAGAATGAAGAATAATTTCAGTTCCAAAATCCATTTATCTGGCAGATTGCCTTGTGAAATGCCAAATTTTGGTAAATTTCTTCAGTCAAACAGGGTTTTGAAGAAACATTGACACTAGCAATTGATTAACAAATCAATAAACTTGAATAATTATTGATATAAATAAGCCTGGCAGCTCTGTTTTGTTAACCACACTAAGAAAATAAATATAAATTTTGAATTAATTCTTAAGAATGAAGGATATTTCCAGCTCCAAAATCTATTTATCTGGCAGATTGCCGTGTTGAAATACCAAATTTTGGTAAATTTCTTTAGTTTAACAAGAAAAATCGACACAAGTAATTCTTTAACAAATCTATAAACTTGAATTATTATTGATATAAATAAGCCTGGCAGCTCTGTTTTGTTAACCACACTAAGAAAATCGATATAAATTTTGAATTAATTCTTAAGAATGAAGGATATTTCCAGCTCCAAAATCTATTTATCTGGCAGAATGCCGTGTTGAAATGCCAAATTTTGGTAAATTTCTTCAGTCAAACAGGGTTTTGAAGAAACATTGACACTAGCAATTGATTAACAAATCAATAAACTTGAATAATTATTGATATAAATAAGCCTGACAGCTCTGTTTTATTAACCACACTAAGAAAATCGATATAAATTTTGAATTAATTCTTAAGAATGAAGAATAATTTCAGTTCCAAAATCCATTTATCTGGCAGATTGCCGTGTGAAATGCCAAATTTTGGTCAATTTCTTCAGTCAAACAGGGTTTTGAAGAAACATTGACACTAGCAATTGATGAACAAATCAATAAACTTGAATAATTATTGATATAAATAAGCCTGACAGCTCTGTTTTATTAACCACACTAAGAAAATCGATATAAATTTTGAATTAATTCTTAAGAATGAAGAATAATTTCAGTTCCAAAATCCATTTATCTGGCAGATTGCCGTGTGAAATGCCAAATTTTGGTAAATTTCTTCAGTCAAACAGGGTTTTGAAGAAACATTGACACTAGCAATTGATTAACAAATCAATAAACTTAAATAATTATTGATATAAATAAGCCTGGCAGCTCTGTTTTGTTAACCACACTAAGAAAATAAATATAAATTTTGAATAAATTCTTAAGAATTATGAATATTTCCAGCTCCAAAATCCATTTATCTGGCAGATTGCCGTGTTGAAATGCCAAATTTTAGTCAATTTCTTCAGTCAAACAGGGTTTTGAAGAAACATTGACACTAGCAATTGATTAACAAATCAATAAACTTGAATAATTATTGATATAAATAAGCCTGCCAGCTCTGTTTTATTAACCACACTAAGAAAATAAATATAAATTTTGAATTAATTCTTAAGAATTATGAATATTTCCAGCTCCAAAATCCATTTATATGGCAGATTGCCGTGTTGAAATACCAAATTTTGGTAAATTTCTTTAGTTTAACAGGGTTTTGAAGAAACATTGACACTAGCAATTGATGAACAAATCAATAAACTTGAATAATTATTGATATAAATAAGCCTGACAGCTCTGTTTTACTAACCACACTAAGAAAATCGATATAAATTTTGAATTAATTCTTAAGAATGAAGAATAATTTCAGTTCCAAAATCCAATTATCTGGCAGATTGCCGTGTGAAATGCCAAATTTTGGTAAATTTCTTCAGTCAAACAGGGTTTTGAAGAAACATTGACACTAGCAATTGATTAACAAATCAATAAACTTGAATAATTATTGATATAAATAAGCCTGACAGCTCTGTTTTATTAACCACACTAAGAAAATCGATATAAATTTTGAATTAATTCTTAAGAATGAAGAATAATTTCAGTTCCAAAATCCATTTATCTGGCAGATTGCCGTGTGAAATGCCAAATTTTGGTCAATTTCTTCAGTCAAACAGGGTTTTGAAGAAACATTGACACTAGCAATTGATGAACAAATCAATAAACTTGAATAATTATTGATATAAATAAGCCTGACAGCTCTATTTTATTAACCACACTAAGAAAATCGATATAAATTTTGAATTAATTCTTAAGAATGAAGAATAATTTCAGTTCCAAAATCCATTTATCTGGCAGATTGCCTTGTGAAATGCCAAATTTTGGTAAATTTCTTCAGTCAAACAGGGTTTTGAAGAAACATTGACACTAGCAATTGATTAACAAATCAATAAACTTGAATAATTATTGATATAAATAAGCCTGGCAGCTCTGTTTTGTTAACCACACTAAGAAAATAAATATAAATTTTGAATTAATTCTTAAGAATGAAGGATATTTCCAGCTCCAAAATCTATTTATCTGGCAGATTGCCGTGTTGAAATACCAAATTTTGGTAAATTTCTTTAGTTTAACAAGAAAAATCGACACAAGTAATTCATTAACAAATCTATAAACTTGAATTATTATTGATATAAATAAGCCTGGCAGCTCTGTTTTGTTAACCACACTAAGAAAATCGATATAAATTTTGAATTAATTCTTAAGAATGAAGGATATTTCCAGCTCCAAAATCTATTTATCTGGCAGAATGCCGTGTTGAAATGCCAAATTTTGGTAAATTTCTTCAGTCAAACAGGGTTTTGAAGAAACATTGACACTAGCAATTGATTAACAAATCAATAAACTTGAATAATTATTGATATAAATAAGCCTGACAGCTCTGTTTTATTAACCACACTAAGAAAATCGATATAAATTTTGAATTAATTCTTAAGAATGAAGAATAATTTCAGTTCCAAAATCCATTTATCTGGCAGATTGCCGTGTGAAATGCCAAATTTTGGTCAATTTCTTCAGTCAAACAGGGTTTTGAAGAAACATTGACACTAGCAATTGATTAACAAATCAATAAACTTGAATAATTATTGATATAAATAAGCCTGACAGCTCTGTTTTATTAACCACACTAAGAAAATCGATATAAATTTTGAATTAATTCTTAAGAATGAAGAATAATTTCAGTTCCAAAATCCATTTATCTGGCAGATTGCCTTGTGAAATGCCAAATTTTGGTAAATTTCTTCAGTCAAACAGGGTTTTGAAGAAACATTGACACTAGCAATTGATTAACAAATCAATAAACTTGAATAATTATTGATATAAATAAGCCTGGCAGCTCTGTTTTGTTAACCACACTAAGAAAATAAATATAAATTTTGAATTAATTCTTAAGAATGAAGGATATTTCCAGCTCCAAAATCTATTTATCTGGCAGATTGCCGTGTTGAAATACCAAATTTTGGTAAATTTCTTTAGTTTAACAAGAAAAATCGACACAAGTAATTCATTAACAAATCTATAAACTTGAATTATTATTGATATAAATAAGCCTGGCAGCTCTGTTTTGTTAACCACACTAAGAAAATCGATATAAATTTTGAATTAATTCTTAAGAATGAAGGATATTTCCAGCTCCAAAATCTATTTATCTGGCAGATTGCCGTGTTGAAATGCCAAATTTTGGTAAATTTCTTCAGTCAAACAGGGTTTTGAAGAAACATTGACACTAGCAATTGATGAACAAATCAATAAACTTGAATAATTATTGATATAAATAAGCCTGACAGCTCTGTTTTATTAACCACACTAAGAAAATCGATATAAATTTTGAATTAATTCTTAAGAATGAAGAATAATTTCAGTTCCAAAATCCATTTATCTGGCAGATTGCCGTGTGAAATGCCAAATTTTGGTCAATTTCTTCAGTCAAACAGGGTTTTGAAGAAACATTGACACTAGCAATTGATGAACAAATCAATAAACTTGAATAATTATTGATATAAATAAGCCTGACAGCTCTGTTTTATTAACCACACTAAGAAAATCGATATAAATTTTGAATTAATTCTTAAGAATGAAGAATAATTTCAGTTCCAAAATCCATTTATCTGGCAGATTGCCTTGTGAAATGCCAAATTTTGGTAAATTTCTTCAGTCAAACAGGGTTTTGAAGAAACATTGACACTAGCAATTGATTAACAAATCAATAAACTTGAATAATTATTGATATAAATAAGCCTGGCAGCTCTGTTTTGTTAACCACACTAAGAAAATAAATATAAATTTTGAATTAATTCTTAAGAATGAAGGATATTTCCAGCTCCAAAATCTATTTATCTGGCAGATTGCCGTGTTGAAATACCAAATTTTGGTAAATTTCTTTAGTTTAACAAGAAAAATCGACACAAGTAATTCATTAACAAATCTATAAACTTGAATTATTATTGATATAAATAAGCCTGGCAGCTCTGTTTTGTTAACCACACTAAGAAAATCGATATAAATTTTGAATTAATTCTTAAGAATGAAGGATATTTCCAGCTCCAAAATCTATTTATCTGGCAGAATGCCGTGTTGAAATGCCAAATTTTGGTAAATTTCTTCAGTCAAACAGGGTTTTGAAGAAACATTGACACTAGCAATTGATTAACAAATCAATAAACTTGAATAATTATTGATATAAATAAGCCTGACAGCTCTGTTTTATTAACCACACTAAGAAAATCGATATAAATTTTGAATTAATTCTTAAGAATGAAGAATAATTTCAGTTCCAAAATCCATTTATCTGGCAGATTGCCGTGTGAAATGCCAAATTTTGGTCAATTTCTTCAGTCAAACAGGGTTTTGAAGAAACATTGACACTAGCAATTGATTAACAAATTAATAAACTTGAATAATTATTGATATAAATAAGCCTGGCAGCTCTGTTTTGTTAACCACACTAAGAAAATACATATAAATTTTGAATAAATTCTTAAGAATTATGAATATTTCCAGCTCCAAAATCCATTTATCTGGCAGATTGCCGTGTTGAAATGCCAAATTTTAGTCAATTTCTTCAGTCAAACAGGGTTTTGAAGAAACATTGACACTAGCAATTGATTAACAAATCAATAAACTTGAATAATTATTGATATAAATAAGCCTGGCAGCTCTGTTTTGTTAACCACACTAAGAAAATAAATATAACTTTTGAATTAATTCTTAAGAATGAAGAATATTTTCAGCTCCAAAATCCATTTATCTGGCAGATTGCCGTGTTGAAATGCCATATTTTGGTAAATTTCTTCAGTCAAACAGGGTTTTGAAGAAACATTGACACTAGCAATTGATTAACAAATCAATAAACTTGAATAATTATTGATATAAATAAGCCTGGCAGCATTGTTTTGTTAACCACACTAAGAAAATAAATATAAATTTTGAATTAATTCTTAAGAATTATGAATATTTCCAGCTCCAAAATCCATTTATATGGCAGATTGCCGTGTTGAAATACCAAATTTTGGTAAATTTCTTTAGTTTAACAAGAAAAATCGACACAAGTAATTCATTAACAAATCTATAAACTTCAATTATTATTGATATAAATAAGCCTGGCAGCTCTGTTTTGTTAACCACACTAAGAAAATCGATATAAATTTTGAATTAATTCTTAAGAATGAAGGATATTTCCAGCTCCAAAATCTATTTATCTGGCAGATTGCCGTGTTGAAATGCCAAATTTTGGTAAATTTCTTCAGTCAAACAGGGTTTTGAAGAAACATTGACACTAGCAATTGATTAACAAATCAATAAACTTGAATAATTATTGATATAAATAAGCCCGGCAGCTCTGTTTTATTAACCACACTAAGAAAATAAATATAAATTTTGAATTAATTCTTAAGAATGGAGGATATTTCCAGCTCCAAAATCTATTTATCTGGCAGATTGCCGTGTTGAAATGCCAAATTTTGGTAAATTTCTTCAGTCAAACAGGGTTTTGAAGAAACATTGACACTAGCAATTGATGAACAAATCAATAAACTAGAATAATTATTGATATAAATAAGCCTGACAGCTCTGTTTTATTAACCACACTAAGAAAATCGATATAAATTTTGAATTTATTCTTAAGAATGGAGGATATTTCCAGCTCCAAAATCTATTTATCTGGCAGATTGCCGTGTTGAAATGCCAAATTTTGGTAAATTTCTTCAGTCAAACAAGGTTTTGAAGAAACATTGACACTAGCAATTGATGAACAAATCAATAAACTTGAATAATTATTGATATAAATAAGCCTGACAGCTCTGTTTTATTAACCACACTAAGAAAATCGATATAAATTTTGAATTAATTCTTAAGAATGAAGAATAATTTCAGTTCCAAAATCCATTTATCTGGCAGATTGCCGTGTGAAATGCCAAATTTTGGTAAATTTCTTCAGTCAAACAGGGTTTTGAAGAAACATTGACACTAGCAATTGATTAACAAATCAATAAACTTGAATAATTATTGATATAAATAAGCCTGGCAGCATTGTTTTGTTAACCACACTAAGAAAATAAATATAAATTTTGAATTAATTCTTAAGAATTATGAATATTTCCAGCTCCAAAATCCATTTATATGGCAGATTGCCGTGTTGAAATACCAAATTTTGGTAAATTTCTTTAGTTTAACAAGAAAAATCGACACAAGTAATTCATTAACAAATCTATTAACTTGAATTATTATTGATATAAATAAGCCTGGCAGCTCTGTTTTGTTAACCACACTAAGAAAATCGATATAAATTTTGAATTAATTCTTAAGAATTATGAATATTTCCAGCTCCAAAATCCATTTATATGGCAGATTGCCGTGTTGAAATACCAAATTTTGGTAAATTTCTTTAGTTTAACAAGAAAAATCGACACAAGTAATTCATTAACAAATCTATAAACTTCAATTATTATTGATATAAATAAGCCTGGCAGCTCTGTTTTGTTAACCACACTAAGAAAATCGATATAAATTTTGAATTAATTCTTAAGAATGAAGGATATTTCCAGCTCCAAAATCTATTTATCTGGCAGATTGCCGTGTTGAAATGCCAAATTTTGGTAAATTTCTTCAGTCAAACAAGGTTTTGAAGAAACATTGACACTAGCAATTGATGAACAAATCAATAAACTTGAATAATTATTGATATAAATAAGCCTGACAGCTCTGTTTTATTAACCACACTAAGAAAATCGATATAAATTTTGAATTAATTCTTAAGAATGAAGAATAATTTCAGTTCCAAAATCCATTTATCTGGCAGATTGCCGTGTGAAATGCCAAATTTTGGTAAATTTCTTCAGTCAAACAGGGTTTTGAAGAAACATTGACACTAGCAATTGATTAACAAATCAATAAACTTGAATAATTATTGATATAAATAAGCCTGGCAGCATTGTTTTGTTAACCACACTAAGAAAATAAATATAAATTTTGAATTAATTCTTAAGAATTATGAATATTTCCAGCTCCAAAATCCATTTATATGGCAGATTGCCGTGTTGAAATACCAAATTTTGGTAAATTTCTTTAGTTTAACAAGAAAAATCGACACAAGTAATTCATTAACAAATCTATTAACTTGAATTATTATTGATATAAATAAGCCTGGCAGCTCTGTTTTGTTAACCACACTAAGAAAATCGATATAAATTTTGAATTAATTCTTAAGAATGAAGGATATTTCCAGCTCCAAAATCTATTTATCTGGCAGATTGCCGTGTTGAAATGCCAAATTTTGGTAAATTTCTTCAGTCAAACAGGGTTTTGAAGAAACATTGACACTAGCAATTGATTAACAAATCAATAAACTTGAATAATTATTGATATAAATAAGCCCGGCAGCTCTGTTTTATTAACCACACTAAGAAAATAAATATAAATTTTGAATTAATTCTTAAGAATGGAGGATATTTCCATCTCCAAAATCTATTTATCTGGCAGATTGCCGTGTTGAAATTCCAAATTTTGGTAAATTTCTTCAGTCAAACAAGGTTTTGAAGAAACATTGACACTAGCAATTGATTAACAAATCAATAAACTTGAATAATTATTGATATAAATAAGCCTGGCAGCTCTGTTTTATTAACCACACTAAGAAAATCGATATAAATTTTGAATTAATTCTTAAGAATGAAGAAGAATTTCAGTTCCAAAATTCATTTATCTGGCAGATTGCCGTGTTGAAATGCCAAATTTTGGTAAATTTCTTCAGTCAAACAGGGTTTTGAAGAAACATTGACACTAGCAATTGATTAACAAATCAATAAACTTGAATAATTATTGATATAAATAAGCCTGGCAGCTCTGTTTTGTTAACCACACTAAGAAAATAAATATAAATTTTGAATTAATTCTTAAGAATTATGAATATTTCTAGCTCCAAAATCCATTTATCTGGTAGATTGCCGTGTTGAAATACCAAATTTTGGTAAATTTCTTTAGTTTAACAAGAAAAATCGGCACATGTAATTCATTAACAAATCAATAAACTTGAATAATTATTGATATAAATAAGCCTGGCAGCTCTGTTTTATTAACCACACTAAGAAAATCGATATAAATTTTGAATTAAGTCTTAAGAATGAAGAAGAATTTCAGTTCCAAAATCCATTTATCTGGCAGATTGCCGTGTTGAAATCCCAAATTTTGGTAAATTTCTTCAGTCAAACAGGGTTTTGATGAAACATTGACACTAGCAATTGATTAACAAATCAATAAGATTGAATAATTATTGATATAAATAAGCCTGGCAGCTCTGTTTTGTTAACCACACTAAGAAAATCGATATAAATTTTGAATTAATTCTTAAGAATGAAGAATAATTTCAATTCCAAAATCCATTTATCTGGCAGATTGCCGTGTTGAAATGCCAAATTTTGGTAAATTTCTTCAGTCAAACAGGGTTTTGAAAAAACATTGACACTAGCAATTGATTAACAAATCAATAATATTGAATAATTATTGATATAAATAAGCCTGGCAGCTCTGTTTTGTTAACCACACTAAGAAAATCGATATAAATTTTGAATTAATTCTTAAGAATGAAGAATAATTTCAATTCCAAAATCCATTTAACTGGCAGATTGCCGTGTTGAAATGCCAAATTTTGGTAAATTTCTTCAGTCAAACAGGGTTTTGAAAAAACATTGACACTAGCAATTGATTAACAAATCAATAAACTTGAATAATTATTGATATAAATAAGCCTGGCAGCTCTGTTTTGTTAACCACACTAAGAAAATAAATATAAATTTTGAATTAATTCTTAAGATTGAAGGATATTTCCAGCTCCAAAATCCATTTATCTGGCAGATTGTCGTGTTGAAATGCCAAATTTTGGTAAATTTCTTCAGTCAAACAGGGTTTTGAAGAAACATTGACACTAGCAATTGATTAACAAATCAATAAACTTGAATAATTATTGATATAAATAAGCCTGGCAGCTCTGTTTTATTAACCACACTAAGAAAATCGATATAAATTTTGAATTAATTCTTAAGAATGAAGAATAATTTCAGTTCCAAAATCCATTTAACTGGCAGATTGCCGTGTTGAAATGCCAAATTTTGGTAAATTTCTTCAGTCAAACAGGGTTTTGAAGAAACATTGACACTAGCAATTGATTAACAAATCAATAAATTTGAATAATTAATGATATAAATAAGCCTGGCAGCTCTGTTTTGTTAACCACACTAAGAAAATAAATATAAATTTTGTATTAATTCTTAAGAATGAATAATATTTCCAGCTCCAAAATCAATTTATCTAGTAGATTGCCGTGTTGAAATGCCAAATTTTGGTAAATTTCTTCAGTCAAACAGAGTTTTGAAGAAACATTGACACAAGCAATTGATTAACAAATCAATAAACTTGAATAATTATTGATATAAATAAGCCTGGCAGCTCTGTTTTGTTAACCACACTAAGAAAATAAATATAAATTTTGAATTAATTCTTAAGAATGAAGAATAATTTCAGTTCCAAAATCCATTTATGTGGTAGATTGCCGTGTTGAAATGCCAAATTTTGGTAAATTTCTTCAGTCAAACAGGGTTTTGAAGAAACATTGACACTAGCAATTGATTAACAAATCAATAAACTTGAATAATTAATGATATAAATAAGCCTGGCAGCTCTGTTTTGTTAACCACACTAAGAAAATAAATATAAATTTTGAATTAATTCTTAAGAATGAAGAATAATTTCAGTTCCAAAATCCATTTATCTGGCAGATTGCCGTGTTGAAATGCCAAATTTTGGTAAATTTCTTCAGTCAAACAGGGTTTTGAAGAAACATTGACACTAGCAATTGATTAACAAATCAATAAACTTGAATAATTATTGATATAAATAAGCCTGCCAGCTCTGTTTTATTAACCACACTAAGAAAATAAATATAAATTTTGAATTAATTCTTAAGAATTATGAATATTTCCAGCTCCAAAATCCATTTATATGGCAGATTGCCGTGTTGAAATACCAAATTTTGGTAAATTTCTTTAGTTTAACAAGAAAAATCGACACAAGTAATTCATTAACAAATCTATAAACTTGAATTATTATTGATATAAATAAGCCTTGCAGCTCTGTTTTGTTAACCACACTAAGAAAATCGATATAAATTTTTAATTAATTCTTAAGAATGAAGGATATTTCCAGCTCCAAAATCTATTTATCTGGCAGAATGCCGTGTTGAAATGCCAAATTTTGGTAAATTTCTTCAGTCAAACAGGGTTTTGAAGAAACATTGACACTAGCAATTGATGAACAAATCAATAAACTTGAATAATTATTGATATAAATAAGCCTGACAGCTCTGTTTTATTAACCACACTAAGAAAATCGATATAAATTTTGAATTAATTCTTAAGAATGAAGAATAATTTCCAGCTCCAAAATCCATTTATCTGGCAGATTGCCGTGTTGAAATGCTATATTTTGGTAAATTTCTTCAGTCAAACTGGCGTTTGAAGAAACATTGACACTAGCAATTGATTAACAAATCTATAAACTTGAATTATTATTGATATAAATAAGCCTGGCAGCTCTGTTTTGTTAACCACACTAAGAAAATAAATATAAATTTTGAATTAATTCTTAAGAATGAAGGATATTTCCAGCTCCAAAATCTATTTATCTGGCAAATTGCCGCGTTGAAATGCCAAATTTTGGTAATTATCTTCAGTCAAACAGGGTTTTGAAGACACATTGACACTAGCAATTGATTAACAAATCAATAAACTTGAATAATTATTGATATAAATAAGCCTGACAGCTCTGTTTTATTAACCACACTAAGAAAATCGATATAAATTTTGAATTAATTCTTAAGAATGAAGAATAATTTCAGTTCCAAAATCCATTTATCTGGCAGATTGCCGTGTGAAATGCCAAATTTTGGTCAATTTCTTCAGTCAAACAGGGTTTTGAAGAAACATTGACACTAGCAATTGATTAACAAATCAATAAATTTGAATAATTATTGATATAAATAAGCCTGGCAGCTCTGTTTTGTTAACCACACTAAGAAAATAAATATAACTTTTGAATTAATTCTTAAGAATGAAGAATATTTCCAGCTCCAAAATCCATTTATCTGGCAGATTGCCGTGTTGAAATGCCATATTTTGGTAAATTTCTTCAGTCAAACAGGGTTTTGAAGAAACATTGACACTAGCAATTGATTAACAAATCAATAAACTTGAATAATTATTGATATAAATAAGCCTGGCAGCATTGTTTTGTTAACCACACTAAGAAAATAAATATAAATTTTGAATTAATTCTTAAGAATTATGAATATTTCCAGCTCCAAAATCCATTTATATGGGAGATTGCCGTGTTGAAATAACAAATTTTGGTAAATTTCTTTAGTTTAACAAGAAAAATCGACACAAGTAATTCATTAACAAATCTATAAACTTGAATTATTATTGATATAAATAAGCCTGGCAGCTCTGTTTTGTTAACCACACTAAGAAAATCGATATAAATTTTGAATTAATTCTTAAGAATGAAGGATATTTCCAACTCCAAAATCTATTTAACTGGCAGAATGCCGTATTTAAATGCCAAATTTTGGTAAATTTCTTCAGTCAAACAGGGTTTTGAAGAAACATTGACACTAGCAATTGATTAACAAATCAATAAACTTGAATAATTATTGATATAAATAAGCCTGGCAGCTCTGTTTTATTAACCACACTAAGAAAATAAATATAAATTTTGAATTAATTCTTAAGAATGGAGGATATTTCCAGCTCCAAAATCCATTTATCTGGCAGATTGCCGTGTGAAATGCCAAATTTTGGTAAATTTCTTCAGTCAAACAGGGTTTTGAAGAAACATTGACACTAGCAATTGATTAACAAATCAATAAACTTGAATAATTATTGATATAAATAAGCCTGGCAGCATTGTTTTGTTAACCACACTAAGAAAATAAATATAAATTTTGAATTAATTCTTAAGAATTATGAATATTTCCAGCTCCAAAATCCATTTATATGGCAGATTGCCGTATTGAAATAACAAATTTTGGTAAATTTCTTTAGTTTAACAAGAAAAATCGACACAAGTAATTCATTAACAAATCTATAAATTTGAATTATTATTGATATAAATAAGCCTGGCAGCTCTGTTTTGTTAACCACACTAAGAAAATCGATATAAATTTTGAATTAATTCTTAAGAATGAAGGATATTTCCAGCTCCAAAATCTATTTATCTGGCAGAATGCCGTGTTGAAATGCCAAATTTTGGTAAATTTCTTCAGTCAAACAGGGTTCTGAAGAAACATTGACACTAGCAATTGATTAACAAATCAATAAACTTGAATAATTATTGATATAAATAAGCCTGGCAGCTCTGTTTTATTAACCACACTAAGAAAATAAATATAAATTTTGAATTAATTCTTAAGAATGGAGAATAATTTCAGTTCCAAAATCCATTTATCTGGCAGATTGCCGTGTGAAATGCCAAATTTTGGTAAATTTCTTCAGTCAAACAGGGTTTTGAAGAAACATTGACTCTAGCAATTGATTAACAAATCAATAAACTTGAATAATTATTGATATAAATAAGCCTGACAGCTCTGTTTTATTAACCACACTAAGAAAATCGATATAAATTTTGAATTAATTCTTAAGAATGAAGAATAATTTCAGTTCCAAAATCCATTTATCTGGCAGATTGCCGTGTGAAATGCCAAATTTTGGTCAATTTCTTCAGTCAAACAGGGTTTTGAAGAAACATTGACACTAGCAATTGATGAACAAATCAATAAACTTGAATAATTATTGATATAAATAAGCCTGACATCTCTGTTTTATTAACCACACTAAGAAAATCGATATAAATTTTGAATTAATTCTTAAGAATGAAGAATAATTTCAGTTCCAAAATCCATTTATCTGGCAGATTGCCGTGTGAAATGCCAAATTTTGGTAAATTTCTTCAGTCAAACAGGGTTTTGAAGAAACATTGACACTAGCAATTGATTAACAAATCAATAAACTTGAATAATTATTGATATAAATAAGCCTGGCAGCTCTGTTTTGTTAACCACACTAAGAAAATAAATATAACTTTTGAATTAATTCTTAAGAATGAAGAATATTTTCAGCTCCAAAATCCATTTATCTGGCAGATTGCCGTGTTGAAATGCCATATTTTGGTAAATTTCTTCAGTCAAACAGGGTTTTGAAGAAACATTGACACTAGCAATTGATTAACAAATCAATAAACTTGAATAATTATTGATATAAATAAGCCTGGCAGCATTGTTTTGTTAACCACACTAAGAAAATAAATATAAATTTTGAATTAATTCTTAAGAATTATGAATATTTCCAGCTCCAAAATCCATTTATATGGCAGATTGCCGTGTTGAAATACCAAATTTTGGTAAATTTCTTTAGTTTAACAAGAAAAATCGACACAAGTAATTCATTAACAAATCTATAAACTTCAATTATTATTGATATAAATAAGCCTGGCAGCTCTGTTTTGTTAACCACACTAAGAAAATCGATATAAATTTTGAATTAATTCTTAAGAATGAAGGATATTTCCAGCTCCAAAATCTATTTATCTGGCAGATTGCCGTGTTGAAATGCCAAATTTTGGTAAATTTCTTCAGTCAAACAGGGTTTTGAAGAAACATTGACACTAGCAATTGATTAACAAATCAATAAACTTGAATAATTATTGATATAAATAAGCCCGGCAGCTCTGTTTTATTAACCACACTAAGAAAATAAATATAAATTTTGAATTAATTCTTAAGAATGGAGGATATTTCCAGCTCCAAAATCTATTTATCTGGCAGATTGCCGTGTTGAAATGCCAAATTTTGGTAAATTTCTTCAGTCAAACAGGGTTTTGAAGAAACATTGACACTAGCAATTGATGAACAAATCAATAAACTAGAATAATTATTGATATAAATAAGCCTGACAGCTCTGTTTTATTAACCACACTAAGAAAATCGATATAAATTTTGAATTTATTCTTAAGAATGGAGGATATTTCCAGCTCCAAAATCTATTTATCTGGCAGATTGCCGTGTTGAAATGCCAAATTTTGGTAAATTTCTTCAGTCAAACAAGGTTTTGAAGAAACATTGACACTAGCAATTGATGAACAAATCAATAAACTTGAATAATTATTGATATAAATAAGCCTGACAGCTCTGTTTTATTAACCACACTAAGAAAATCGATATAAATTTTGAATTAATTCTTAAGAATGAAGAATAATTTCAGTTCCAAAATCCATTTATCTGGCATATTGCCGTGTGAAATGCCAAATTTTGGTAAATTTCTTCAGTCAAACAGGGTTTTGAAGAAACATTGACACTAGCAATTGATTAACAAATCAATAAACTTGAATAATTATTGATATAAATAAGCCTGGCAGCATTGTTTTGTTAACCACACTAAGAAAATAAATATAAATTTTGAATTAATTCTTAAGAATTATGAATATTTCCAGCTCCAAAATCCATTTATATGGCAGATTGCCGTGTTGAAATACCAAATTTTGGTAAATTTCTTTAGTTTAACAAGAAAAATCGACACAAGTAATTCATTAACAAATCTATTAACTTGAATTATTATTGATATAAATAAGCCTGGCAGCTCTGTTTTGTTAACCACACTAAGAAAATCGATATAAATTTTGAATTAATTCTTAAGAATGAAGGATATTTCCAGCTCCAAAATCTATTTATCTGGCAGATTGCCGTGTTGAAATGCCAAATTTTGGTAAATTTCTTCAGTCAAACAGGGTTTTGAAGAAACATTGACACTAGCAATTGATTAACAAATCAATAAACTTGAATAATTATTGATATAAATAAGCCCGGCAGCTCTGTTTTATTAACCACACTAAGAAAATAAATATAAATTTTGAATTAATTCTTAAGAATGGAGGATATTTCCATCTCCAAAATCTATTTATCTGGCAGATTGCCGTGTTGAAATTCCAAATTTTGGTAAATTTCTTCAGTCAAACAAGGTTTTGAAGAAACATTGACACTAGCAATTGATTAACAAATCAATAAACTTGAATAATTATTGATATAAATAAGCCTGGCAGCTCTGTTTTATTAACCACACTAAGAAAATCGATATAAATTTTGAATTAATTCTTAAGAATGAAGAAGAATTTCAGTTCCAAAATTCATTTATCTGGCAGATTGCCGTGTTGAAATGCCAAATTTTGGTAAATTTCTTCAGTCAAACAGGGTTTTGAAGAAACATTGACACTAGCAATTGATTAACAAATCAATAAACTTGAATAATTATTGATATAAATAAGCCTGGCAGCTCTGTTTTGTTAACCACACTAAGAAAATAAATATAAATTTTGAATTAATTCTTAAGAATTATGAATATTTCTAGCTCCAAAATCCATTTATCTGGTAGATTGCCGTGTTGAAATACCAAATTTTGGTAAATTTCTTTAGTTTAACAAGAAAAATCGGCACATGTAATTCATTAACAAATCAATAAACTTGAATAATTATTGATATAAATAAGCCTGGCAGCTCTGTTTTATTAACCACACTAAGAAAATCGATATAAATTTTGAATTAAGTCTTAAGAATGAAGAAGAATTTCAGTTCCAAAATCCATTTATCTGGCAGATTGCCGTGTTGAAATGCCAAATTTTGGTAAATTTCTTCAGTCAAACAGGGTTTTGATGAAACATTGACACTAGCAATTGATTAACAAATCAATAAGATTGAATAATTATTGATATAAATAAGCCTGGCAGCTCTGTTTTGTTAACCACACTAAGAAAATCGATATAAATTTTGAATTAATTCTTAAGAATGAAGAATAATTTCAATTCCAAAATCCATTTATCTGGCAGATTGCCGTGTTGAAATGCCAAATTTTGGTAAATTTCTTCAGTCAAACAGGGTTTTGAAAAAACATTGACACTAGCAATTGATTAACAAATCAATAATATTGAATAATTATTGATATAAATAAGCCTGGCAGCTCTGTTTTGTTAACCACACTAAGAAAATCGATATAAATTTTGAATTAATTCTTAAGAATGAAGAATAATTTCAATTCCAAAATCCATTTAACTGGCAGATTGCCGTGTTGAAATGCCAAATTTTGGTAAATTTCTTCAGTCAAACAGGGTTTTGAAAAAACATTGACACTAGCAATTGATTAACAAATCAATAAACTTGAATAATTATTGATATAAATAAGCCTGGCAGCTCTGTTTTGTTAACCACACTAAGAAAATAAATATAAATTTTGAATTAATTCTTAAGATTGAAGGATATTTCCAGCTCCAAAATCCATTTATCTGGCAGATTGTCGTGTTGAAATGCCAAATTTTGGTAAATTTCTTCAGTCAAACAGGGTTTTGAAGAAACATTGACACTAGCAATTGATTAACAAATCAATAAACTTGAATAATTATTGATATAAATAAGCCTGGCAGCTCTGTTTTATTAACCACACTAAGAAAATCGATATAAATTTTGAATTAATTCTTAAGAATGAAGAATAATTTCAGTTCCAAAATCCATTTAACTGGCAGATTGCCGTGTTGAAATGCCAAATTTTGGTAAATTTCTTCAGTCAAACAGGGTTTTGAAGAAACATTGACACTAGCAATTGATTAACAAATCAATAAATTTGAATAATTAATGATATAAATAAGCCTGGCAGCTCTGTTTTGTTAACCACACTAAGAAAATAAATATAAATTTTGTATTAATTCTTAAGAATGAATAATATTTCCAGCTCCAAAATCAATTTATCTAGTAGATTGCCGTGTTGAAATGCCAAATTTTGGTAAATTTCTTCAGTCAAACAGAGTTTTGAAGAAACATTGACACAAGCAATTGATTAACAAATCAATAAACTTGAATAATTATTGATATAAATAAGCCTGGCAGCTCTGTTTTGTTAACCACACTAAGAAAATAAATATAAATTTTGAATTAATTCTTAAGAATGAAGAATAATTTCAGTTCCAAAATCCATTTATGTGGTAGATTGCCGTGTTGAAATGCCAAATTTTGGTAAATTTCTTCAGTCAAACAGGGTTTTGAAGAAACATTGACACTAGCAATTGATTAACAAATCAATAAACTTGAATAATTAATGATATAAATAAGCCTGGCAGCTCTGTTTTGTTAACCACACTAAGAAAATAAATATAAATTTTGAATTAATTCTTAAGAATGAAGAATAATTTCAGTTCCAAAATCCATTTATCTGGCAGATTGCCGTGTTGAAATGCCAAATTTTGGTAAATTTCTTCAGTCAAACAGGGTTTTGAAGAAACATTGACACTAGCAATTGATTAACAAATCAATAAACTTGAATAATTATTGATATAAATAAGCCTGGCAGCTCTGTTTTATTAACCACACTAAGAAAATCGATATAAATTTTGAATTAATTCTTAAGAATGAAGAATAATTTCAGTTCCAAAATCCATTTATCTGGCAGATTGCCGTGTTGAAATGCCAAATTTTGGTAAATTTCTTCAGTCAAACAGGGTTTTGAAGAAACATTGACACTAGCAATTGATAAACAAATCAATAATATTGAATAATTATTGATATAAATAAGCCTGGCAGCTCTGTTTTGTTAACCACACTAAGAAAATAAATTTAAATTTTGAATTAATTCTTAAGAATGAAGGATATTTCCAGCTCCAAAATCTATTTATCTGGCAGATTGCCGTGTTGAAATGCCAAATTTTGGTAAATTTCTTCAGTCAAACAGGGTTTTGAAGAAACATTGACACTAGCAATTGATTAACAAATCAATAAACTTGAATAATTATTGATATAAATAAGCCTGGCAGCTCTGTTTTGTTAATCACACTAAGAAAATAAATATAAATTTTGAATTAATTCTTAAGAATGAAGAATAATTTCAGTTCCAAAATCCATTTATGTGGTAGATTGCCGTGTTGAAATGCCAAATTTTGGTAAATTTCTTCAGTCAAACAGGGTTTTGAAGAAACATTGACACTAGCAATTGATTAACAAATCAATAAACTTGAATAATTAATGATATAAATAAGCCTGGCAGCTCTGTTTTGTTAACCACACTAAGAAAATAAATATAAATTTTGTATTAATTCTTAAGAATGAATAATATTTCCAGCTCCAAAATCAATTTATCTAGTAGATTGCCGTGTTGAAATGCCAAATTTTGGTAAATTTCTTCAGTCAAACAGAGTTTTGAAGAAACATTGACACAAGCAATTGATTAACAAATCAATAAACTTGAATAATTATTGATATAAATAAGCCTGGCAGCTCTGTTTTGTTAATCACACTAAGAAAATAAATATAAATTTTGAATTAATTCTTAAGAATGAAGAATAATTTCAGTTCCAAAATCCATTTATGTGGTAGATTGCCGTGTTGAAATGCCAAATTTTGGTAAATTTCTTCAGTCAAACAGGGTTTTGAAGAAACATTGACACTAGCAATTGATTAACAAATCAATAAACTTGAATAATTAATGATATAAATAAGCCTGGCAGCTCTGTTTTGTTAACCACACTAAGAAAATAAATATAAATTTTGTATTAATTCTTAAGAATGAATAATATTTCCAGCTCCAAAATCAATTTATCTAGTAGATTGCCGTGTTGAAATGCCAAATTTTGGTAAATTTCTTCAGTCAAACAGAGTTTTGAAGAAACATTGACACAAGCAATTGATTAACAAATCAATAAACTTGAATAATTATTGATATAAATAAGCCTGGCAGCTCTGTTTTGTTAATCACACTAAGAAAATAAATATAAATTTTGAATTAATTCTTAAGAATGAAGAATAATTTCAGTTCCAAAATCCATTTATGTGGTAGATTGCCGTGTTGAAATGCCAAATTTTGGTAAATTTCTTCAGTCAAACATGGGTTTTGAAGAAACATTGACACTAGCAATTGATTAACAAATCAATAAACTTGAATAATTATTGATATAAATAAGCCTGGCAGCTCTGTTTTGTTAACCACACTAAGAAAATAAATATAAATTTTGAATTAATTCTTAAGAATGAAGAATAATTTCAGTTCCAAAATCCATTTATCTGGCAGATTGCCGTGTTGAAATGCCAAATTTTGGTAAATTTCTTCAGTCAAACAGGGTTTTGAAGAAACATTGACACTAGCAATTGATTAACAAATCAATAAACTTGAATAATTATTGATATAAATAAGCCTGGCAGCTCTGTTTTGTTAACCACACTAAGAAACTAAATATAAATTTTGAATTAATTCTTAAGAATGAAGAATATTTCCAGCTCCAAAATCTATTTATCTGGCAGATTGCCGTGTTGAAATGCCAAATTTTGGTAAATTTCTTCAGTCAAACAGGGTTTTGAAGAAACATTGACACTAGCAATTGATTAACAAATCAATAAACTTGAATAATTATTGATATAAATAAGCCTGGCAGCTCTGTTTTATTAACCACACTAAGAAAATCGATATAAATTTTGAATTAATTTTTAAGAATTATGAATATTTCCAGCTCCAAAATTAATTTATCTAGTAGATTGCCGTGTTGAAATGCCAAATTTTGGTAAATTTCTTCAGTCAAACAGAGTTTTGAAGAAACATTGACACAAGCAATTGATTAACAAATCAATAAACTTGAATAATTATTGATATAAATAAGCCTGGCAGCTCTGTTTTGTTAATCACACTAAGAAAATAAATATAAATTTTGAATTAATTCTTAAGAATGAAGAATAATTTCAGTTCCAAAATCCATTTATGTGGTAGATTGCCGTGTTGAAATGCCAAATTTTGGTAAATTTCTTCAGTCAAACAGGGTTTTGAAGAAACATTGACACTAGCAATTGATTAACAAATCAATAAACTTGAATAATTAATGATATAAATAAGCCTGGCAGCTCTGTTTTGTTAACCACACTAAGAAAATAAATATAAATTTTGAATTAATTCTTAAGAATGAAGGATATTTCCAGCTCCAAAATCTATTTATCTGGCAGATTGCCGTGTTGAAATGCCAAATTTTGGTAAATTTCTTCAGTCAAACAGGGTTTTGAAGAAACATTGACACTAGCAATTGATTAACAAATCAATAAACTTGAATAATTATTGATATAAATAAGCCTGGCAGCTCTGTTTTGTTAATCACACTAAGAAAATAAATATAAATTTTGAATTAATTCTTAAGAATGAAGAATAATTTCAGTTCCAAAATCCATTTAAGTGGTAGATTGCCGTGTTGAAATGCCAAATTTTGGTAAATTTCTTCAGTCAAACAGGGTTTTGAAGAAACATTGACACTAGCAATTGATTAACAAATCAATAAACTTGAATAATTAATGATATAAATAAGCCTGGCAGCTCTGTTTTGTTAACCTTACTAAGAAAATAAATATAAATTTTGTATTAATTCTTAAGAATGAATAATATTTCCAGCTCCAAAATCAATTTATCTAGTAGATTGCCGTGTTGAAATGCCAAATTTTGGTAAATTTCTTAAGTCAAACAGAGTTTTGAAGAAACATTGACACAAGCAATTGATTAACAAATCAATAAACTTGAATAATTATTGATATAAATAAGCCTGGCAGCTCTGTTTTGTTAATCACACTAAGAAAATAAATATAAATTTTGAATTAATTCTTAAGAATGAAGAATAATTTCAGTTCCAAAATCCATTTATGTGGTAGATTGCCGTGTTGAAATTTCAAATTTTGGTAAATTTCTTCAGTCAAACAGGGTTTTGAAGAAACATTGACACTAGCAATTGATTAACAAATCAATAAACTTGAATAATTAATGATATAAATAAGCCTGGCAGCTCTGTTTTGTTAACCACACTAAGAAAATAAATATAAATTTTGTATTAATACTTAAGAATGAATAATATTTCCAGCTCCAAAATCAATTTATCTAGTAGATTGCCGTGTTGAAATGCCAAATTTTGGTAAATTTCTTCAGTCAAACAGGGTTTTGAAGAAACATTGACACTAGCAATTGATTAACAAATCAATAAACTTGAATAATTATTGATATAAATAAGCCTGGCAGCTCTGTTTTATTAACCACACTAAGAAAATCGATATAAATTTTGAATTAATTTTTAAGAATTATGAATATTTCCAGCTCCAAAATCAATTTATCTAGTAGATTGCCGTGTTGAAATGCCAAATTTTGGTAAATTTCTTCAGTCAAACAGAGTTTTGAAGAAACATTGACACAAGCAATTGATTAACAAATCAATAAACTTGAATAATTATTGATATAAATAAGCCTGGCAGCTCTGTTTTGTTAATCACACTAAGAAAATAAATATAAATTTTGAATTAATTCTTAAGAATGAAGAATAATTTCAGTTCCAAAATCCATTTATGTGGTAGATTGCCGTGTTGAAATGCCAAATTTTGGTAAATTTCTTCAGTCAAACAGGGTTTTGAAGAAACATTGACACTAGCAATTGATTAACAAATCAATAAACTTGAATAATTAATGATATAAATAAGCCTGGCAGCTCTGTTTTGTTAACCACACTAAGAAAATAAATATAAATTTTGAATTAATTCTTAAGAATGAAGGATATTTCCAGCTCCAAAATCTATTTATCTGGCAGATTGCCGTGTTGAAATGCCAAATTTTGGTAAATTTCTTCAGTCAAACAGGGTTTTGAAGAAACATTGACACTAGCAATTGATTAACAAATCAATAAACTTGAATAATTATTGATATAAATAAGCCTGGCAGCTCTGTTTTGTTAATCACACTAAGAAAATAAATATAAATTTTGAATTAATTCTTAAGAATGAAGAATAATTTCAGTTCCAAAATCCATTTAAGTGGTAGATTGCCGTGTTGAAATGCCAAATTTTGGTAAATTTCTTCAGTCAAACAGGGTTTTGAAGAAACATTGACACTAGCAATTGATTAACAAATCAATAAACTTGAATAATTAATGATATAAATAAGCCTGGCAGCTCTGTTTTGTTAACCTTACTAAGAAAATAAATATAAATTTTGTATTAATTCTTAAGAATGAATAATATTTCCAGCTCCAAAATCAATTTATCTAGTAGATTGCCGTGTTGAAATGCCAAATTTTGGTAAATTTCTTAAGTCAAACAGAGTTTTGAAGAAACATTGACACAAGCAATTGATTAACAAATCAATAAACTTGAATAATTATTGATATAAATAAGCCTGGCAGCTCTGTTTTGTTAACCACACTAAGAAAATAAATATAAATTTTGTATTAATACTTAAGAATGAATAATATTTCCAGCTCCAAAATCAATTTATCTAGTAGATTGCCGTGTTGAACTGCCAAATTTTGGTAAATTTCTTCAGTCAAACAGAGTTTTGAAGAAACATTGACACAAGCAATTGATTAACAAATCAATAAACTTGAATAATTATTGATATAAATAAGCCTGGCAGCTCTGTTTTGTTAATCAGACTAAGAAAATAAATATAAATTTTGAATTAATTCTTAAGAATGAAGAATAATTTCAGTTTCAAAATCCATTTATGTGGTAGATTGCCGTGTTGAAATGCCAAATTTTGGTAAATTTCTTCAATCAAACAGGGTTTTGAAGAAACATTGACACTAGCAATTGATTAACAAATCAATAAACTTGAATAATTAATGATATAAATAAGCCTGGCAGCTCTGTTTTGTTAACCACACTAAGAAAATAAATATAAATTTTGAATTAATTCTTAAGAATGAAGAATAATTTCAGTTCCCAAATCCATTTATGTGGTAGATTGCCGTGTTGAAATGCCAAATTTTGGTAAATTTCTTCAGTCAAACAGGGTTTTGAAGAAACATTGACACAAGCAATTGATTAACAAATCAATAAACTTGAATAATTAATGATATAAATAAGCCTGGCAGCTCTGTTTTGTTAACCACACTAAGAAAATAAATATAAATTTTGAATTA
Source organism: Leiobunum rupestre (assembly GCF_980474605.1). NCBI lineage: Eukaryota > Metazoa > Arthropoda > Arachnida > Opiliones > Sclerosomatidae > Leiobunum > Leiobunum rupestre. Next base: position 12,873,736 of record NC_143386.1, read on the forward strand.
ATTCTTAAGAATGAATAATATTTCCAGCTCCAAAATCAATTTATCTAGTAGATTGCCGTGTTGAAATGCCAAATTTTGGTAAATTTCTTCAGTCAAACAGAGTTTTGAAGAAACATTGACACAAGCAATTGATTAACAAATCAATAAACTTGAATAATTATTGATATAAATAAGCCTGGCAGCTCTGTTTTGTTAATCACACTAAGAAAATAAATATAAATTTTGAATTAATTCTTAAGAATGAAGAATAATTTCAGTTCCAAAATCCATTTATGTGGTAGATTGCCGTGTTGAAATGCCAAATTTTGGTAAATTTCTTCAGTCAAACAGGGTTTTGAAGAAACATTGACACTAGCAATTGATTAACAAATCAATAAACTTGAATAATTAATGATATAAATAAGCCTGGCAGCTCTGTTTTGTTAACCACACTAAGAAAATAAATATAAATTTTGAATTAATTCTTAAGAATGAAGAATAATTTCAGTTCCAAAATCCATTTATCTGGCAGATTGCCGTGTTGAAATGCCAAATTTTGGTAAATTTCTTCAGTCAAACAGGGTTTTGAAGAAACATTGACACTAGCAATTGATTAACAAATCAATAAACTTGAATAATTATTGATATAAATAAGCCTGGCAGCTCTGTTTTGTTAACCACACTAAGAAACTAAATATAAATTTTGAATTAATTCTTAAGAATGAAGAATATTTTTAGCTCCAAAATCTATTTATCTGGCAGATTGCCGTGTTGAAATGCCAAATTTTGGTAAATTTCTTCAGTCAAACAGGGTTTTGAAGAAACATTGACACTAGCAATTGATTAACAAATCAATAAACTTGAATAATTATTGATATAAATAAGCCTGGCAGCTCTGTTTTATTAACCACACTAAGAAAATCGATATAAATTTTGAATTAATTTTTAAGAATTATGAATATTTCCAGCTCCAAAATCAATTTATCTAGTAGATTGCCGTGTTGAAATGCCAAATTTTGGTAAATTTCTTCAGTCAAACAGAGTTTTGAAGAAACATTGACACAAGCAATTGATTAACAAATCAATAAACTTGAATAATTATTGATATAAATAAGCCTGGCAGCTCTGTTTTGTTAATCACACTAAGAAAATAAATATAAATTTTGAATTAATTCTTAAGAATGAAGAATAATTTCAGTTCCAAAATCCATTTATGTGGTAGATTGCCGTGTTGAAATGCCAAATTTTGGTAAATTTCTTCAGTCAAACAGGGTTTTGAAGAAACATTGACACTAGCAATTGATTAACAAATCAATAAACTTGAATAATTAATGATATAAATAAGCCTGGCAGCTCTGTTTTGTTAACCACACTAAGAAAATAAATATAAATTTTGAATTAATTCTTAAGAATGAAGGATATTTCCAGCTCCAAAATCTATTTATCTGGCAGATTGCCGTGTTGAAATGCCAAATTTTGGTAAATTTCTTCAGTCAAACAGGGTTTTGAAGAAACATTGACACCAGCAATTGATTAACAAATCAATAAACTTGAATAATTATTGATATAAATAAGCCTGGCAGCTCTGTTTTGTTAATCACACTAAGAAAATAAATATAAATTTTGAATTAATTCTTAAGAATGAAGAATAATTTCAGTTCCAAAATCCATTTAAGTGGTAGATTGCCGTGTTGAAATGCCAAATTTTGGTAAATTTCTTCAGTCAAACAGGGTTTTGAAGAAACATTGACACTAGCAATTGATTAACAAATCAATAAACTTGAATAATTAATGATATAAATAAGCCTGGCAGCTCTGTTTTGTTAACCTTACTAAGAAAATAAATATAAATTTTGTATTAATTCTTAAGAATGAATAATATTTCCAGCTCCAAAATCAATTTATCTAGTAGATTGCCGTGTTGAAATGCCAAATTTTGGTAAATTTCTTAAGTCAAACAGAGTTTTGAAGAAACATTGACACAAGCAATTGATTAACAAATCAATAAACTTGAATAATTATTGATATAAATAAGCCTGGCAGCTCTGTTTTGTTAATCACACTAAGAAAATAAATATAAATTTTGAATTAATTCTTAAGAATGAAGAATAATTTCAGTTCCAAAATCCATTTATGTGGTAGATTGCCGTGTTGAAATTTCAAATTTTGGTAAATTTCTTCAGTCAAACAGGGTTTTGAAGAAACATTGACACTAGCAATTGATTAACAAATCAATAAACTTGAATAATTAATGATATAAATAAGCCTGGCAGCTCTGTTTTGTTAACCACACTAAGAAAATAAATATAAATTTTGTATTAATACTTAAGAATGAATAATATTTCCAGCTCCAAAATCAATTTATCTAGTAGATTGCCGTGTTGAAATGCCAAATTTTGGTAAATTTCTTCAGTCAAACAGAGTTTTGAAGAAACATTGACACAAGCAATTGATTAACAAATCAATAAACTTGAATAATTATTGATATAAATAAGCCTGGCAGCTCTGTTTTGTTAATCACACTAAGAAAATAAATATAAATTTTGAATTAATTCTTAAGAATGAAGAATAATTTCAGTTCCAAAATCCATTTATGTGGTAGATTGCCGTGTTGAAATGCCAAATTTTGGTAAATTTCTTCAATCAAACAGGGTTTTGAAGAAACATTGACACTAGCAATTGATTAACAAATCAATAAACTTGAATAATTAATGATATAAATAAGCCTGGCAGCTCTGTTTTGTTAACCACACTAAGAAAATAAATATAAATTTTGAATTAATTCTTAAGAATGAAGAATAATTTCAGTTCCCAAATCCATTTATGTGGTAGATTGCCGTGTTGAAATGCCAAATTTTGGTAAATTTCTTCAGTCAAACAGGGTTTTGAAGAAACATTGACACAAGCAATTGATTAACAAATCAATAAACTTGAATAATTAATGATATAAATAAGCCTGGCAGCTCTGTTTTGTTAACCACACTAAGAAAATAAATATAAATTTTGAATTAATTCTTAAGAATGAAGGATATTTCCAGCTCCAAAATCTATTTATCTGGCAGATTGCCGTGTTGAAATGCCAAATTTTGGTAAATTTCTTCAGTCAGACAGGGTTTTGAAGAAACATTGACACTAGCAATTGATTAACAAATCAATAAACTTGAATAATTATTGATATAAATAAGCCTGGCAGCTCTGTTTTGTTAACCACACTAAGAAAATCGATATAAATTTTGAATTAATTCTTAAGAATGAAGAATAATTTCAGTTCCAAAATCCATTTATGTGGTAGATTGCCGTGTTGAAATGCCAAATTTTGGTAAATTTCTTCAGTCAGACAGGGTTTTGAAGAAACATTGACACTAGCAATTGATTAACAAATCAATAAACTTGAATAATTATTGATATAAATAAGCCTGGCAGCTCTGTTTTGTTAATCACACTAAGAAAATAAATATAAATTTTGAATTAATTCTTAAGAATGAAGAATAATTTCAGTTCCAAAATCCATTTATGTGGTAGATTGCCGTGTTGAAATTTCAAATTTTGGTAAATTTCTTCAGTCAAACAGGGTTTTGAAGAAACATTGACACTAGCAATTGATTAACAAATCAATAAACTTGAATAATTAATGATATAAATAAGCCTGGCAGCTCTGTTTTGTTAACCACACTAAGAAAATAAATATAAATTTTGTATTAATACTTAAGAATGAATAATATTTCCAGCTCCAAAATCAATTTATCTAGTAGATTGCCGTGTTGAAATGCCAAATTTTGGTAAATTTCTTCAGTCAAACAGAGTTTTGAAGAAACATTGACACAAGCAATTGATTAACAAATCAATAAACTTGAATAATTATTGATATAAATAAGCCTGGCAGCTCTGTTTTGTTAATCACACTAAGAAAATAAATATAAATTTTGAATTAATTCTTAAGAATGAAGAATAATTTCAGTTCCAAAATCCATTTATGTGGTAGATTGCCGTGTTGAAATGCCAAATTTTGGTAAATTTCTTCAATCAAACAGGGTTTTGAAGAAACATTGACACTAGCAATTGATTAACAAATCAATAAACTTGAATAATTAATGATATAAATAAGCCTGGCAGCTCTGTTTTGTTAACCACACTAAGAAAATAAATATAAATTTTGAATTAATTCTTAAGAATGAAGAATAATTTCAGTTCCCAAATCCATTTATGTGGTAGATTGCCGTGTTGAAATGCCAAATTTTGGTAAATTTCTTCAGTCAAACAGGGTTTTGAAGAAACATTGACACAAGCAATTGATTAACAAATCAATAAACTTGAATAATTAATGATATAAATAAGCCTGGCAGCTCTGTTTTGTTTACAACACTAAGAAAATAAAAATAAATTTGAATTATTCTTAAGAATTATGAATATTTCTAGCTCCAAAATCCATTTATCTGGTAGATTGCCGTGTTGAAATACCAAATTTTGGTAAATTTCTTTAGTTTAACAAGAAAAATCGGCACATGTAATTCATTAACAAATCTACAAACTTGAATAATTATTGATATTAATAAGCCTGGCAGCTCTGTTTTGTTAACCATACTAAGAAAATAAATATAAATTTTGAATTAATTTATAAGAATTATGAATATTTCCAGCTCCAAAATCCATTTATATGGCAGATTGCCGTGTTGAAATGCCAAATTTTGGTAAATTTCTTCAGTCAAACAGGGTTTTGAAGAAACATTGACACTAGCAATTGATTAACAAATCAATAAACTTGAATAATTAATGATATAAATAATCCTGCCAGCTCTGTTTTGTTAACCACACTAAGAAAATAAATATAAATTTTGAATTAATTCTTAAGAATGAAGAATATTTCCAGCTCCAAAATCCATTTATCTGGCAGATTGCCGTGTTGAAATGCCAAATTTTGGTAAATTTCTTCAGTCAAACAGGGTTTTGAAGAAACATTGACACTAGCAATTGATTAACAAATCAATAAACTTGAATAATTATTGATATAAATAAGCCTGGCAGCTCTGTTTTGTTAACCACACTAAGAAAATAAATATGAATTTTGAATTAATTTTTAAGAATTATGAATATTTCCAGCTCCAAAATCCATTTATATGGCAGATTGCCGTGTTGAAATGCCAAATTTTGGTAAATTTCTTCAGTCAAACAGGGTTTTGAAGAAACATTGACACTAGCAATTGATTAACAAATCAATAAACTTGAATAATTATTGATATAAATAAGCCTGGCAGCTCTGTTTTGTTAACAACACTAAGAAAATAAATATAAATTTTGAATTAATTCTTAAGAATGAAGAATATTTCCAGCTCCAAAATCCATTTATCTGGTAGATTGCCGTGTTGAAATGCCAAATTTTGGTAAATTTCTTCAGTCAGAGTTTTGAAGAAACATTGACACAAGCAATTGATTAACAAATCAATAAACTTAAATAATTATTGATATAAATAAGCCTGGCAGCTCTGTTTTGTTAACCACACAAAGAAAATAAATATAAATTTTGAATTAATTCTTAAGAATGAAGATTATTTCCAGCTCCAAAATCCATTTATGTGGTAGATTGCCGTGTTGAAATGCCAAATTTTGGTAAATTTCTTCAATCAAACAGGGTTTTGAAGAAACATTGACACTAGCAATTGATTAACAAATCAATAAACTTGAATAATTAATGATATAAATAAGCCTGGCAGCTCTGTTTTGTTAACCACACTAAGAAAATAAATATAAATTTTGAATTAATTCTTAAGAATGAAGAATAATTTCAGTTCCCAAATCCATTTATGTGGTAGATTGCCGTGTTGAAATGCCAAATTTTGGTAAATTTCTTCAGTCAAACAGGGTTTTGAAGAAACATTGACACAAGCAATTGATTAACAAATCAATAAACTTGAATAATTATTGATATTAATAAGCCTGGCAGCTCTGTTTTGTTAACCACACTAAGAAAATAAATATAAATTTTGAATTAATTTATAAGAATTATGAATATTTCCAGCACCAAAATCCATTTATCTGGCAGATTACCGTGTTGAAATGCCAAATTTTGGTAAATTTCTTCAGTCAAACAGGGTTTTGAAGAAACATTGACACTAGCAATTGATTAACAAATCAATAAACTTGAATAATTAATGATATAAATAAGCCTGGCAGCTCTGTTTTGTTAACCACACTAAGAAAATAAATATAAATTTTGTATTAATACTTAAGAATGAATAATATTTCCAGCTCCAAAATCAATTTATCTAGTAGATTGCCGTGTTGAAATGCCAAATTTTGGTAAATTTCTTCAGTCAAACAGAGTTTTGAAGAAACATTGACACAAGCAATTGATTAACAAATCAATAAACTTGAATAATTATTGATATAAATAAGCCTGGCAGCTCTGTTTTGTTAATCACACTAAGAAAATAAATATAAATTTTGAATTAATTCTTAAGAATGAAGAATAATTTCAGTTCCAAAATCCATTTATGTGGTAGATTGCCGTGTTGAAATTTCAAATTTTGGTAAATTTCTTCAGTCAAACAGGGTTTTGAAGAAACATTGACACTAGCAATTGATTAACAAATCAATAAACTTGAATAATTAATGATATAAATAAGCCTGGCAGCTCTGTTTTGTTAACCACACTAAGAAAATAAATATAAATTTTGTATTAATACTTAAGAATGAATAATATTTCCAGCTCCAAAATCAATTTATCTAGTAGATTGCCGTGTTGAAATGCCAAATTTTGGTAAATTTCTTCAGTCAAACAGAGTTTTGAAGAAACATTGACACAAGCAATTGATTAACAAATCAATAAACTTGAATAATTATTGATATAAATAAGCCTGGCAGCTCTGTTTTGTTAATCACACTAAGAAAATAAATATAAATTTTGAATTAATTCTTAAGAATGAAGAATAATTTCAGTTCCAAAATCCATTTATGTGGTAGATTGCCGTGTTGAAATGCCAAATTTTGGTAAATTTCTTCAATCAAACAGGGTTTTGAAGAAACATTGACACTAGCAATTGATTAACAAATCAATAAACTTGAATAATTAATGATATAAATAAGCCTGGCAGCTCTGTTTTGTTAACCACACTAAGAAAATAAATATAAATTTTGAATTAATTCTTAAGAATGAAGAATAATTTCAGTTCCCAAATCCATTTATGTGGTAGATTGCCGTGTTGAAATGCCAAATTTTGGTAAATTTCTTCAGTCAAACAGGGTTTTGAAGAAACATTGACACAAGCAATTGATTAACAAATCAATAAACTTGAATAATTAATGATATAAATAAGCCTGGCAGCTCTGTTTTGTTAACCACACTAAGAAAATAAATATAAATTTTGAATTAATTCTTAAGAATGAAGGATATTTCCAGCTCCAAAATCTATTTATCTGGCAGATTGCCGTGTTGAAATGCCAAATTTTGGTAAATTTCTTCAGTCAGACAGGGTTTTGAAGAAACATTGACACTAGCAATTGATTAACAAATCAATAAACTTGAATAATTATTGATATAAATAAGCCTGGCAGCTCTGTTTTGTTAACCACACTAAGAAAATCGATATAAATTTTGAATTAATTCTTAAGAATGAAGAATAATTTCAGTTCCAAAATCCATTTATGTGGTAGATTGCCGTGTTGAAATGCCAAATTTTGGTAAATTTCTTCAGTCAGACAGGGTTTTGAAGAAACATTGACACTAGCAATTGATTAACAAATCAATAAACTTGAATAATTATTGATATAAATAAGCCTGGCAGCTCTGTTTTGTTAATCACACTAAGAAAATAAATATAAATTTTGAATTAATTCTTAAGAATGAAGAATAATTTCAGTTCCAAAATCCATTTATGTGGTAGATTGCCGTGTTGAAATTTCAAATTTTGGTAAATTTCTTCAGTCAAACAGGGTTTTGAAGAAACATTGACACTAGCAATTGATTAACAAATCAATAAACTTGAATAATTAATGATATAAATAAGCCTGGCAGCTCTGTTTTGTTAACCACACTAAGAAAATAAATATAAATTTTGTATTAATACTTAAGAATGAATAATATTTCCAGCTCCAAAATCAATTTATCTAGTAGATTGCCGTGTTGAAATGCCAAATTTTGGTAAATTTCTTCAGTCAAACAGAGTTTTGAAGAAACATTGACACAAGCAATTGATTAACAAATCAATAAACTTGAATAATTATTGATATAAATAAGCCTGGCAGCTCTGTTTTGTTAATCACACTAAGAAAATAAATATAAATTTTGAATTAATTCTTAAGAATGAAGAATAATTTCAGTTCCAAAATCCATTTATCTGGCAGATTGCCGTGTGAAATGCCAAATTTTGGTAAATTTCTTCAGTCAAACAGAGTTTTGAAGAAACATTGACACAAGCAATTGATTAACAAATCAATAAACTTGAATAATTATTGATATAAATAAGCCTGGCAGCTCTGTTTTGTTAATCACACTAAGAAAATAAATATAAATTTTGAATTAATTCTTAAGAATGAAGAATAATTTCAGTTCCAAAATCCATTTATCTGGCAGATTGCCGTGTGAAATGCCAAATTTTGGTAAATTTCTTCAGTCAAACAGAGTTTTGAAGAAACATTGACACAAGCAATTGATTAACAAATCAATAAACTTGAATAATTATTGATATAAATAAGCCTGGCAGCTCTGTTTTGTTAATCACACTAAGAAAATAAATATAAATTTTGAATTAATTCTTAAGAATGAAGAATAATTTCAGTTCCAAAATCCATTTATGTGGTAGATTGCCGTGTTGAAATTTCAAATTTTGGTAAATTTCTTCAGTCAAACAGGGTTTTGAAGAAACATTGACACTAGCAATTGATTAACAAATCAATAAACTTGAATAATTAATGATATAAATAAGCCTGGCAGCTCTGTTTTGTTAACCACACTAAGAAAATAAATATAAATTTTGTATTAATACTTAAGAATGAATAATATTTCCAGCTCCAAAATCAATTTATCTAGTAGATTGCCGTGTTGAAATGCCAAATTTTGGTAAATTTCTTCAGTCAAACAGAGTTTTGAAGAAACATTGACACAAGCAATTGATTAACAAATCAATAAACTTGAATAATTATTGATATAAATAAGCCTGGCAGCTCTGTTTTGTTAATCACACTAAGAAAATAAATATAAATTTTGAATTAATTCTTAAGAATGAAGAATAATTTCAGTTCCAAAATCCATTTATGTGGTAGATTGCCGTGTTGAAATGCCAAATTTTGGTAAATTTCTTCAATCAAACAGGGTTTTGAAGAAACATTGACACTAGCAATTGATTAACAAATCAATAAACTTGAATAATTAATGATATAAATAAGCCTGGCAGCTCTGTTTTGTTAACCACACTAAGAAAATAAATATAAATTTTGAATTAATTCTTAAGAATGAAGAATAATTTCAGTTCCCAAATCCATTTATGTGGTAGATTGCCGTGTTGAAATGCCAAATTTTGGTAAATTTCTTCAGTCAAACAGGGTTTTGAAGAAACATTGACACAAGCAATTGATTAACAAATCAATAAACTTGAATAATTAATGATATAAATAAGCCTGGCAGCTCTGTTTTGTTAACCACACTAAGAAAATAAATATAAATTTTGAATTAATTCTTAAGAATGAAGAATAATTTCAGTTCCAAAATCCATTTATGTGGTAGATTGCCGTGTTGAAATTTCAAATTTTGGTAAATTTCTTCAGTCAAACAGGGTTTTGAAGAAACATTGACACTAGCAATTGATTAACAAATCAATAAACTTGAATAATTAATGATATAAATAAGCCTGGCAGCTCTGTTTTGTTAACCACACTAAGAAAATAAATATAAATTTTGTATTAATACTTAAGAATGAATAATATTTCCAGCTCCAAAATCAATTTATCTAGTAGATTGCCGTGTTGAAATGCCAAATTTTGGTAAATTTCTTCAGTCAAACAGAGTTTTGAAGAAACATTGACACAAGCAATTGATTAACAAATCAATAAACTTGAATAATTATTGATATAAATAAGCCTGGCAGCTCTGTTTTGTTAATCACACTAAGAAAATAAATATAAATTTTGAATTAATTCTTAAGAATGAAGAATAATTTCAGTTCCAAAATCCATTTATGTGGTAGATTGCCGTGTTGAAATGCCAAATTTTGGTAAATTTCTTCAATCAAACAGGGTTTTGAAGAAACATTGACACTAGCAATTGATTAACAAATCAATAAACTTGAATAATTAATGATATAAATAAGCCTGGCAGCTCTGTTTTGTTAACCACACTAAGAAAATAAATATAAATTTTGAATTAATTCTTAAGAATGAAGAATAATTTCAGTTCCCAAATCCATTTATGTGGTAGATTGCCGTGTTGAAATGCCAAATTTTGGTAAATTTCTTCAGTCAAACAGGGTTTTGAAGAAACATTGACACAAGCAATTGATTAACAAATCAATAAACTTGAATAATTAATGATATAAATAAGCCTGGCAGCTCTGTTTTGTTAACCACACTAAGAAAATAAATATAAATTTTGAATTAATTCTTAAGAATGAAGGATATTTCCAGCTCCAAAATCTATTTATCTGGCAGATTGCCGTGTTGAAATGCCAAATTTTGGTAAATTTCTTCAGTCAGACAGGGTTTTGAAGAAACATTGACACTAGCAATTGATTAACAAATCAATAAACTTGAATAATTATTGATATAAATAAGCCTGGCAGCTCTGTTTTGTTAACCACACTAAGAAAATCGATATAAATTTTTAATTAATTCTTAAGAATGAAGAATAATTTCAGTTCCAAAATCCATTTATCTGGCAGATTGCCGTGTTGAAATGCCAAATTTTGGTAAATTTCTTCAGTCAAACAGGGTTTTGAAGAAACATTGACAATAGCAATTGATTAACAAATCAATAAACTTGAATAATTATTGATATAAATAAGCCTGGCAGCTCTGTTTTGTTTACAACACTAAGAAAATAAAAATAAATTTGAATTATTCTTAAGAATTATGAATATTTCTAGCTCCAAAATCCATTTATCTGGTAGATTGCCGTGTTGAAATACCAAATTTTGGTAAATTTCTTTAGTTTAACAAGAAAAATCGGCACATGTAATTCATTAACAAATCTACAAACTTGAATAATTATTGATATTAATAAGCCTGGCAGCTCTGTTTTGTTAACCATACTAAGAAAATAAATATAAATTTTGAATTAATTTATAAGAATTATGAATATTTCCAGCTCCAAAATCCATTTATATGGCAGATTGCCGTGTTGAAATGCCAAATTTTGGTAAATTTCTTCAGTCAAACAGGGTTTTGAAGAAACATTGACACTAGCAATTGATTAACAAATCAATAAACTTGAATAATTAATGATATAAATAATCCTGCCAGCTCTGTTTTGTTAACCACACTAAGAAAATAAATATAAATTTTGAATTAATTCTTAAGAATGAAGAATATTTCCAGCTCCAAAATCCATTTATCTGGCAGATTGCCGTGTTGAAATGCCAAATTTTGGTAAATTTCTTCAGTCAAACAGGGTTTTGAAGAAACATTGACACTAGCAATTGATTAACAAATCAATAAACTTGAATAATTATTGATATAAATAAGCCTGGCAGCTCTGTTTTGTTAACCACACTAAGAAAATAAATATGAATTTTGAATTAATTTTTAAGAATTATGAATATTTCCAGCTCCAAAATCCATTTATATGGCAGATTGCCGTGTTGAAATGCCAAATTTTGGTAAATTTCTTCAGTCAAACAGGGTTTTGAAGAAACATTGACACTAGCAATTGATTAACAAATCAATAAACTTGAATAATTAATGATATAAATAAGCCTGGCAGCTCTGTTTTGTTAACCACACTAAGAAAATAAATATAAATTTTGAATTAATTCTTAAGAATGAAGGATATTTCCAGCTCCAAAATCTATTTATCTGGCAGATTGCCGTGTTGAAATGCCAAATTTTGGTAAATTTCTTCAGTCAGACAGGGTTTTGAAGAAACATTGACACTAGCAATTGATTAACAAATCAATAAACTTGAATAATTATTAATATAAATAAGCCTGGCAGCTCTGTTTTTTAACCACACTAAGAAAATCGATATAAATTTTGAATTAATTCTTAAGAATGAAGAATAATTTCAGTTCCAAAATCCATTTATGTGGTAGATTGCCGTGTTGAAATGCCAAATTTTGGTAAATTTCTTCAATCAAACAGGGTTTTGAAGAAACATTGACACTAGCAATTGATTAACAAATCAATAAACTTGAATAATTAATGATATAAATAAGCCTGGCAGCTCTGTTTTGTTAACCACACTAAGAAAATAAATATAAATTTTGAATTAATTCTTAAGAATGAAGAATAATTTCAGTTCCCAAATCCATTTATGTGGTAGATTGCCGTGTTGAAATGCCAAATTTTGGTAAATTTCTTCAGTCAAACAGGGTTTTGAAGAAACATTGACACAAGCAATTGATTAACAAATCAATAAACTTGAATAATTAATGATATAAATAAGCCTGGCAGCTCTGTTTTGTTAACCACACTAAGAAAATAAATATAAATTTTGAATTAATTCTTAAGAATGAAGGATATTTCCAGCTCCAAAATCTATTTATCTGGCAGATTGCCGTGTTGAAATGCCAAATTTTGGTAAATTTCTTCAGTCAGACAGGGTTTTGAAGAAACATTGACAATAGCAATTGATTAACAAATCAATAAACTTGAATAATTATTTATATAAATAAGCCTGGCAGCTCTGTTTTGTTTACAACACTAAGAAAATAAAAATAAATTTGAATTATTCTTAAGAATTATGAATATTTCTAGCTCCAAAATCCATTTATCTGGTAGATTGCCGTGTTGAAATACCAAATTTTGGTAAATTTCTTTAGTTTAACAAGAAAAATCGGCACATGTAATTCATTAACAAATCTACAAACTTGAATAATTATTGATATTAATAAGCCTGGCAGCTCTGTTTTGTTAACCATACTAAGAAAATAAATATAAATTTTGAATTAATTTATAAGAATTATGAATATTTCCAGCTCCAAAATCCATTTATATGGCAGATTGCCGCGTTGAAATTCCAAATTTTGGTAAATTTCTTCAGTCAAACAGGGTTTTGAAGAAACATTGACACAAGCAATTGATTAACAAATCAATAAACTTGAATAATTAATGATATAAATAAGCCTGGCAGCTCTGTTTTGTTAACCACACTAAGAAAATAAATATAAATTTTGAATTAATTCTTAAGAATGAAGGATATTTCCAGCTCCAAAATCTATTTATCTGGCAGATTGCCGTGTTGAAATGCCAAATTTTGGTAAATTTCTTCAGTCAGACAGGGTTTTGAAGAAACATTGACACTAGCAATTGATTAACAAATCAATAAACTTGAATAATTATTAATATAAATAAGCCTGGCAGCTCTGTTTTTTAACCACACTAAGAAAATCGATATAAATTTTGAATTAATTCTTAAGAATGAAGAATAATTTCAGTTCCAAAATCCATTTATGTGGTAGATTGCCGTGTTGAAATGCCAAATTTTGGTAAATTTCTTCAATCAAACAGGGTTTTGAAGAAACATTGACACTAGCAATTGATTAACAAATCAATAAACTTGAATAATTAATGATATAAATAAGCCTGGCAGCTCTGTTTTGTTAACCACACTAAGAAAATAAATATAAATTTTGAATTAATTCTTAAGAATGAAGAATAATTTCAGTTCCCAAATCCATTTATGTGGTAGATTGCCGTGTTGAAATGCCAAATTTTGGTAAATTTCTTCAGTCAAACAGGGTTTTGAAGAAACATTGACACAAGCAATTGATTAACAAATCAATAAACTTGAATAATTAATGATATAAATAAGCCTGGCAGCTCTGTTTTGTTAACCACACTAAGAAAATAAATATAAATTTTGAATTAATTCTTAAGAATGAAGGATATTTCCAGCTCCAAAATCTATTTATCTGGCAGATTGCCGTGTTGAAATGCCAAATTTTGGTAAATTTCTTCAGTCAGACAGGGTTTTGAAGAAACATTGACACTAGCAATTGATTAACAAATCAATAAACTTGAATAATTATTGATATAAATAAGCCTGGCAGCTCTGTTTTTTAACCACACTAAGAAAATCGATATAAATTTTGAATTAATTCTTAAGAATGAAGAATAATTTCAGTTCCAAAATCCATTTATCTGGCAGATTGCCGTGTTGAAATGCCAAATTTTGGTAAATTTCTTCAGTCAAACAGGGTTTTGAAGAAACATTGACACTAGCAATTGATTAACAAATCAATAAACTTGAATAATTATTAATATAAATAAGCCTGGCAGCTCTGTTTTTTAACCATACTAAGAAAATCGATATAAATTTTGAATTAATTCTTAAGAATGAAGAATAATTTCAGTTCCAAAATCCATTTATGTGGTAGATTGCCGTGTTGAAATGCCAAATTTTGGTAAATTTCTTCAATCAAACAGGGTTTTGAAGAAACATTGACACTAGCAATTGATTAACAAATCAATAAACTTGAATAATTAATGATATAAATAAGCCTGGCAGCTCTGTTTTGTTAACCACACTAAGAAAATAAATATAAATTTTGAATTAATTCTTAAGAATGAAGAATAATTTCAGTTCCCAAATCCATTTATGTGGTAGATTGCCGTGTTGAAATGCCAAATTTTGGTAAATTTCTTCAGTCAAACAGGGTTTTGAAGAAACATTGACACAAGCAATTGATTAACAAATCAATAAACTTGAATAATTAATGATATAAATAAGCCTGGCAGCTCTGTTTTGTTAACCACACTAAGAAAATAAATATAAATTTTGAATTAATTCTTAAGAATGAAGGATATTTCCAGCTCCAAAATCTATTTATCTGGCAGATTGCCGTGTTGAAATGCCAAATTTTGGTAAATTTCTTCAGTCAGACAGGGTTTTGAAGAAACATTGACACTAGCAATTGATTAACAAATCAATAAACTTGAATAATTATTGATATAAATAAGCCTGGCAGCTCTGTTTTTTAACCACACTAAGAAAATCGATATAAATTTTGAATTAATTCTTAAGAATGAAGAATAATTTCAGTTCCAAAATCCATTTATCTGGCAGATTGCCGTGTTGAAATGCCAAATTTTGGTAAATTTCTTCAGTCAAACAGGGTTTTGAAGAAACATTGACACTAGCAATTGATTAACAAATCAATAAACTTGAATAATTATTGATATAAATAAGCCTGGCAGCTCTGTTTTGTTTACAACACTAAGAAAATAAAAATAAATTTGAATTATTCTTAAGAATTATGAATATTTCTAGCTCCAAAATCCATTTATCTGGTAGATTGCCGTGTTGAAATACCAAATTTTGGTAAATTTCTTTAGTTTAACAAGAAAAATCGGCACATGTAATTCATTAACAAATCTACAAACTTGAAAATTATTGATATTAATAAGCCTGGCAGCTCTGTTTTGTTAACCATACTAAGAAAATAAATATAAATTTTGAATTAATTCTTAAGAATGAAGAATAATTTCAGTTCCAAAATCCATTTATCTGGCAGATTGCCGTGTTGAAATGCCAAATTTTGGTAAATTTCTTCAGTCAAACAGGGTTTTGAAGAAACATTGACACTAGCAATTGATTAACAAATCAATAAACTTGAATAATTATTAATATAAATAAGCCTGGCAGCTCTGTTTTTTAACCATACTAAGAAAATCGATATAAATTTTGAATTAATTCTTAAGAATGAAGAATAATTTCAGTTCCAAAATCCATTTATGTGGTAGATTGCCGTGTTGAAATGCCAAATTTTGGTAAATTTCTTCAATCAAACAGGGTTTTGAAGAAACATTGACACTAGCAATTGATTAACAAATCAATAAACTTGAATAATTAATGATATAAATAAGCCTGGCAGCTCTGTTTTGTTAACCACACTAAGAAAATAAATATAAATTTTGAATTAATTCTTAAGAATGAAGAATAATTTCAGTTCCCAAATCCATTTATGTGGTAGATTGCCGTGTTGAAATGCCAAATTTTG
Organism: Leiobunum rupestre; assembly: GCF_980474605.1. Taxonomy (NCBI): domain Eukaryota; kingdom Metazoa; phylum Arthropoda; class Arachnida; order Opiliones; family Sclerosomatidae; genus Leiobunum; species Leiobunum rupestre. The sequence goes on from NC_143386.1 coordinate 12,889,857, forward strand.
GTAAATTTCTTCAGTCAAACAGGGTTTTGAAGAAACATTGACACTAGCAATTGATTAACAAATCAATAAACTTGAATAATTATTGATATAAATAAGCCTGGCAGCTCTGTTTTTTAACCACACTAAGAAAATCGATATAAATTTTGAATTAATTCTTAAGAATGAAGAATAATTTCAGTTCCAAAATCCATTTATCTGGCAGATTGCCGTGTTGAAATGCCAAATTTTGGTAAATTTCTTCAGTCAAACAGGGTTTTGAAGAAACATTGACACTAGCAATTGATTAACAAATCAATAAACTTGAATAATTATTAATATAAATAAGCCTGGCAGCTCTGTTTTTTAACCATACTAAGAAAATCGATATAAATTTTGAATTAATTCTTAAGAATGAAGAATAATTTCAGTTCCAAAATCCATTTATGTGGTAGATTGCCGTGTTGAAATGCCAAATTTTGGTAAATTTCTTCAATCAAACAGGGTTTTGAAGAAACATTGACACTAGCAATTGATTAACAAATCAATAAACTTGAATAATTAATGATATAAATAAGCCTGGCAGCTCTGTTTTGTTAACCACACTAAGAAAATAAATATAAATTTTGAATTAATTCTTAAGAATGAAGAATAATTTCAGTTCCCAAATCCATTTATGTGGTAGATTGCCGTGTTGAAATGCCAAATTTTGGTAAATTTCTTCAGTCAAACAGGGTTTTGAAGAAACATTGACACAAGCAATTGATTAACAAATCAATAAACTTGAATAATTAATGATATAAATAAGCCTGGCAGCTCTGTTTTGTTAACCACACTAAGAAAATAAATATAAATTTTGAATTAATTCTTAAGAATGAAGGATATTTCCAGCTCCAAAATCTATTTATCTGGCAGATTGCCGTGTTGAAATGCCAAATTTTGGTAAATTTCTTCAGTCAGACAGGGTTTTGAAGAAACATTGACACTAGCAATTGATTAACAAATCAATAAACTTGAATAATTATTGATATAAATAAGCCTGGCAGCTCTGTTTTTTAACCACACTAAGAAAATCGATATAAATTTTGAATTAATTCTTAAGAATGAAGAATAATTTCAGTTCCAAAATCCATTTATCTGGCAGATTGCCGTGTTGAAATGCCAAATTTTGGTAAATTTCTTCAGTCAAACAGGGTTTTGAAGAAACATTGACAATAGCAATTGATTAACAAATCAATAAACTTGAATAATTATTGATATAAATAAGCCTGGCAGCTCTGTTTTGTTTACAACACTAAGAAAATAAAAATAAATTTGAATTATTCTTAAGAATTATGAATATTTCTAGCTCCAAAATCCATTTATCTGGTAGATTGCCGTGTTGAAATACCAAATTTTGGTAAATTTCTTTAGTTTAACAAGAAAAATCGGCACATGTAATTCATTAACAAATCTACAAACTTGAAAATTATTGATATTAATAAGCCTGGCAGCTCTGTTTTGTTAACCATACTAAGAAAATAAATATAAATTTTGAATTAATTTATAAGAATTATGAATATTTCCAGCTCCAAAATCCATTTATATGGCAGATTGCCGTGTTGAAATGCCAAATTTTGGTAAATTTCTTCAGTCAAACAGGGTTTTGAAGAAACATTGACACTAGCAATTGATTAACAAATCAATAAACTTGAATAATTAATGATATAAATAAGCCTGGCAGCTCTGTTTTGTTAACCACACTAAGAAAATAAATATAAATTTTGAATTAATTCTTAAGAATGAAGGATATTTCCAGCTCCAAAATCTATTTATCTGGCAGATTGCCGTGTTGAAATGCCAAATTTTGGTAAATTTCTTCAGTCAGACAGGGTTTTGAAGAAACATTGACACTAGCAATTGATTAACAAATCAATAAACTGGAATAATTATTGATATAAATAAGCCTGGCAGCTCTGTTTTTTAACCACACTAAGAAAATCGATATAAATTTTGAATTAATTCTTAAGAATGAAGAATAATTTCAGTTCCAAAATCCATTTATCTGGCAGATTGCCGTGTTGAAATGCCAAATTTTGGTAAATTTCTTCAGTCAAACAGGGTTTTGAAGAAACATTGACAATAGCAATTGATTAACAAATCAATAAACTTGAATAATTATTGATATAAATAAGCCTGGCAGCTCTGTTTTGTTTACAACACTAAGAAAATAAAAATAAATTTGAATTATTCTTAAGAATTATGAATATTTCTAGCTCCAAAATCCATTTATCTGGTAGATTGCCGTGTTGAAATACCAAATTTTGGTAAATTTCTTTAGTTTAACAAGAAAAATCGGCACATGTAATTCATTAACAAATCTACAAACTTGAAAATTATTGATATTAATAAGCCTGGCAGCTCTGTTTTGTTAACCATACTAAGAAAATAAATATAAATTTTGAATTAATTTATAAGAATTATGAATATTTCCAGCTCCAAAATCCATTTATATGGCAGATTGCCGTGTTGAAATGCCAAATTTTGGTAAATTTCTTCAGTCAAACAGGGTTTTGAAGAAACATTGACACTAGCAATTGATTAACAAATCAATAAACTTGAATAATTAATGATATAAATAAGCCTGCCAGCTCTGTTTTGTTAACCACACTAAGAAAATAAATATAAATTTTGAATTAATTTTTAAGAATTATGAATATTTCCAGCTCCAAAATCCATTTATATGGCAGATTGCCGTGTTGAAATACCAAATTTTGGTAAATTTCTTCAGTCAAACAGGGTTTTGAAGAAACATTGACACTAGCAATTGATTAACAAATCAATAATATTGAATAATTATTGATATAAATAAGCCTGGCAGCTCTGTTTTGTTAACCACACTAAGAAAATAAATATAAATTTTGAATTAATTCTTAAGAATGAAGAATATTTCCAGCTCCAAAATCCATTTATCTGGTAGATTGCCGTGTTGAAATGCCAAATTTTGGTAAATTTCTTCAGTCAGAGTTTTGAAGAAACATTGACACAAGCAATTGATTAACAAATCAATAAACTTAAATAATTATTGATATAAATAAGCCTGGCAGCTCTGTTTTGTTAACCACACAAAGAAAATAAATATAAATTTTGAATTAATTCTTAAGAATGAAGATTATTTCCAGCTCCAAAATCCATTTATGTGGTAGATTGCCGTGTTGAAATGCCAAATTTTGGTAAATTTCTTCAATCAAACAGGGTTTAAGAAACATTGACACTAGCAATTGATTAACAAATCAATAAACTTGAATAATTAATGATATAAATAAGCCTGGCAGCTCTGTTTTGTTAACCACACTAAGAAAATAAATATAAATTTTGAATTAATTCTTAAGAATGAAGAATAATTTCAGTTCCCAAATCCATTTATGTGGTAGATTGCCGTGTTGAAATGCCAAATTTTGGTAAATTTCTTCAGTCAAACAGGGTTTTGAAGAAACATTGACACAAGCAATTGATTAACAAATCAATAAACTTGAATAATTATTGATATTAATAAGCCTGGCAGCTCTGTTTTGTTAACCACACTAAGAAAATAAATATAAATTTTGAATTAATTTATAAGAATTATGAATATTTCCAGCTCCAAAATCCATTTATCTGGCAGATTGCCGTGTTGAAATGCCAAATTTTGGTAAATTTCTTCAGTCAAACAGGGTTTTGAAGAAACATTGACACTAGCAATTGATTAACAAATCAATAAACTTGAATAATTAATGATATAAATAAGCCTGGCAGCTCTGTTTTGTTAACCACACTAAGAAAATAAATATAAATTTTGTATTAATACTTAAGAATGAATAATATTTCCAGCTCCAAAATCAATTTATCTAGTAGATTGCCGTGTTGAAATGCCAAATTTTGGTAAATTTCTTCAGTCAAACAGAGTTTTGAAGAAACATTGACACAAGCAATTGATTAACAAATCAATAAACTTGAATAATTATTGATATAAATAAGCCTGGCAGCTCTGTTTTGTTAATCACACTAAGAAAATAAATATAAATTTTGAATTAATTCTTAAGAATGAAGAATAATTTCAGTTCCAAAATCCATTTATGTGGTAGATTGCCGTGTTGAAATGCTAAATTTTGGTAAATTTCTTAAATCAAACAGCGTTTTGAAGAAACATTGACACTAGCAATTGATTAACAAATCAATAAACTTGAATAATTAATGATATAAATAAGCCTGGCAGCTCTGTTTTGTTAACCACACTAAGAAAATAAATATAAATTTTGAATTAATTCTTAAGAATGAAGAATAATTTCAGTTCCCAAATCCATTTATGTGGTAGATTGCCGTGTTGAAATGCCAAATTTTGGTAAATTTCTTCAGTCAAACAGGGTTTTGAAGAAACATTGACACAAGCAATTGATTAACAAATCAATAAACTTGAATAATTAATGATATAAATAAGCCTGGCAGCTCTGTTTTGTTAACCACACTAAGAAAATCGATATAAATTTTGAATTAATTCTTAAGAATGAAGAATAATTTCAGTTCCAAAATCCATTTATCTGGCAGATTGCCGTGTTGAAATGCCAAATTTTGGTAAATTTCTTCAGTCAAACAGGGTTTTGAAGAAACATTGACAATAGCAATTGATTAACAAATCAATAATCTTGAATAATTATTGATATAAATAAGCCTGGCAGCTCTGTTTTGTTTACAACACTAAGAAAATAAAAATAAATTTGAATTATTCTTAAGAATTATGAATATTTCTAGCTCCAAAATCCATTTATCTGGTAGATTGCCGTGTTGAAATACCAAATTTTGGTAAATTTCTTTAGTTTAACAAGAAAAATCGGCACATGTAATTCATTAACAAATCTACAAACTTGAATAATTATTGATATTAATAAGCCTGGCAGCTCTGTTTTGTTAACCACACTAAGAAAATAAATATAAATTTTGAATTAATTTATAAGAATTATGAATATTTCCAGCTCCAAAATCCATTTATATGGCAGATTGCCGTGTTGAAATGCCAAATTTTGGTAAATTTCTTCAGTCAAACAGGGTTTTGAAGAAACATTGACACTAGCAATTGATTAACAAATCAATAAACTTGAATAATTAATGATATAAATAAGCCTGCCAGCTCTGTTTTGTTAACCACACTAAGAAAATAAATATAAATTTTGAATTAATTCTTAAGAATGAAGAATATTTCCAGCTCCAAAATCCATTTATCTGGCAGATTGCCGTGTTGAAATGCCAAATTTTGGTAAATTTCTTCAGTCAAACAGGGTTTTGAAGAAACATTGACACTAGCAATTGATTAACAAATCAATAAACTTGAATAATTATTGATATAAATAAGCCTGGCAGCTCTGTTTTGTTAACCACACTAAGAAAATAAATATGAATTTTGAATTAATTTTTAAGAATTATGAATATTTCCAGCTCCAAAATCCATTTATATGGCAGATTGCCGTGTTGAAATACCAAATTTTGGTAAATTTCTTCAGTCAAACAGGGTTTTGAAGAAACATTGACACTAGCAATTGATTAACAAATCAATAATATTGAATAATTATTGATATAAATAAGCCTGGCAGCTCTGTTTTGTTAACCACACTAAGAAAATAAATATAAATTTTGAATTAATTCTTAAGAATGAAGAATATTTCCAGCTCCAAAATCCATTTATCTGGTAGATTGCCGTGTTGAAATGCCAAATTTTGGTAAATTTCTTCAGTCAGAGTTTTGAAGAAACATTGACACAAGCAATTGATTAACAAATCAATAAACTTAAATAATTATTGATATAAATAAGCCTGGCAGCTCTGTTTTGTTAACCACACAAAGAAAATAAATATAAATTTTGAAATAATTCTTAAGAATGAAGATTATTTCCAGCTCCAAAATCCATTTATCTGGCAGATTGCCGTGTTGAAATACCAAATTTTGGTAAATTTCTTCAGTCAAACAGAGTTTTGAAGAAACATTGACACAAGCAATTGATTAACAAATCAATAAACTTGAATAATTATTGATATAAATAAGCCTGGCAGCTCTGTTTTGTTAATCACACTAAGAAAATAAATATAAATTTTGAATTAATTCTTAAGAATGAAGAATAATTTCAGTTCCAAAATCCATTTATGTGGTAGATTGCCGTGTTGAAATGCCAAATTTTGGTAAATTTCTTCAATCAAACAGGGTTTTGAAGAAACATTGACACTAGCAATTGATTAACAAATCAATAAACTTGAATAATTAATGATATAAATAAGCCTGGCAGCTCTGTTTTGTTAACCACACTAAGAAAATAAATATAAATTTTGAATTAATTCTTAAGAATGAAGAATAATTTCAGTTCCCAAATCCATTTATGTGGTAGATTGCCGTGTTGAAATGCCAAATTTTGGTAAATTTCTTCAGTCAAACAGGGTTTTGAAGAAACATTGACACAAGCAATTGATTAACAAATCAATAAACTTGAATAATTATTGATATTAATAAGCCTGGCAGCTCTGTTTTGTTAACCACACAAAGAAAATAAATATAAATTTTGAATTAATTCTTAAGAATGAAGATTATTTCCAGCTCCAAAATCCATTTATCTGGCAGATTGCCGTGTTGAAATACCAAATTTTGGTAAATTTCTTCAGTCAAACAGAGTTTTGAAGAAACATTGACACAAGCAATTGATTAACAAATCAATAAACTTGAATAATTATTGATATAAATAAGCCTGGCAGCTCTGTTTTGTTAATCACACTAAGAAAATAAATATAAATTTTGAATTAATTCTTAAGAATGAAGAATAATTTCAGTTCCAAAATCCATTTATGTGGTAGATTGCCGTGTTGAAATGCCAAATTTTGGTAAATTTCTTCAATCAAACAGGGTTTTGAAGAAACATTGACACTAGCAATTGATTAACAAATCAATAAACTTGTATAATTAATGATATAAATAAGCCTGGCAGCTCTGTTTTGTTAACCACACTAAGAAAATAAATATAAATTTTGAATTAATTCTTAAGAATGAAGAATAATTTCAGTTCCCAAATCCATTTATCTGGCAGATTGCCGTGTTGAAATGCCAAATTTTGGTAAATTTCTTCAGTCAAACAGGGTTTTGAAGAAACATTGACACTAGCAATTGATTAACAAATCAATAAACTTGAATAATTATTGATATAAATAAGCCTGGCAGCTCTGTTTTGTTAACCACACTAAGAAAATAAATTTAAATTTTGAATTAATTCTTAAGAATGAAGAATAATTTCAGTTCCAAAATCCATTTATCTGGCAGATTGCCGTGTTGAAATGCCAAATTTTGGTAAATTTCTTCAGTCAAACAGGGTTTTGAAGAAACATTGACAATAGCAATTGATTAACAAATCAATAAACTTGAATAATTATTGATATAAATAAGCCTGGCAGCTCTGTTTTGTTTACAACACTAAGAAAATAAAAATAAATTTGAATTATTCTTAAGAATTATGAATATTTCTAGCTCCAAAATCCATTTATCTGGTAGATTGCCGTGTTGAAATACCAAATTTTGGTAAATTTCTTTAGTTTAACAAGAAAAATCGGCACATGTAATTCATTAACAAATCTACAAACTTGAATAATTATTGATATTAATAAGCCTGGCAGCTCTGTTTTGTTAACCACACTAAGAAAATAAATATAAATTTTGAATTAATTTATAAGAATTATGAATATTTCCAGCTCCAAAATCCATTTATATGGCAGATTGCCGTGTTGAAATGCCAAATTTTGGTAAATTTCTTCAGTCAAACAGGGTTTTGAAGAAACATTGACACTAGCAATTGATTAACAAATCAATAAACTTGAATAATTATTGATATAAATAAGCCTGGCAGCTCTGTTTTGTTAACCACACTAAGAAAATAAATATGAATTTTGAATTAATTTTTAAGATGTATGAATATTTCCAGCTCCAAAATCCATTTATCTGGTAGATTGCCGTGTTGAAATGCCAAATTTTGGTAAATTTCTTCAGTCAGAGTTTTGAAGAAACATTGACACAAGCAATTGATTAACAAATCAATAAACTTAAATAATTATTGATATAAATAAGCCTGGCAGCTCTGTTTTGTTAACCACACAAAGAAAATAAATATAAATTTTGAATTAATTCTTAAGAATGAAGATTATTTCCAGCTCCAAAATCCATTTATCTGGCAGATTGCCGTGTTGAAATACCAAATTTTGGTAAATTTCTTCAGTCAAACAGAGTTTTGAAGAAACATTGACACAAGCAATTGATTAACAAATCAATAAACTTGAATAATTATTGATATAAATAAGCCTGGCAGCTCTGTTTTGTTAATCACACTAAGAAAATAAATATAAATTTTGAATTAATTCTTAAGAATGAAGAATAATTTCAGTTCCAAAATCCATTTATGTGGTAGATTGCCGTGTTGAAATGCCAAATTTTGGTAAATTTCTTCAATCAAACAGGGTTTTGAAGAAACATTGACACTAGCAATTGATTAACAAATCAATAAACTTGAATAATTAATGATATAAATAAGCCTGGCAGCTCTGTTTTGTTAACCACACTAAGAAAATAAATATAAATTTTGAATTAATTCTTAAGAATGAAGAATAATTTCAGTTCCCAAATCCATTTATGTGGTAGATTGCCGTGTTGAAATGCCAAATTTTGGTAAATTTCTTCAGTCAAACAGGGTTTTGAAGAAACATTGACACAAGCAATTGATTAACAAATCAATAAACTTGAATAATTATTGATATAAATAAGCCTGGCAGCTCTGTTTTGTTAATCACACTAAGAAAATAAAAATAAATTTGAATTATTCTTAAGAATTATGAATATTTCCAGCTCCAAAATCCATTTATCTGGCAGATTGCCGTGTTGAAATGCCAAATTTTGGTAAATTTCTTCAGTCAAACAGGGTTTTGAAGAAACATTGACACTAGCAATTGATTAACAAATCAATAATATTGAATAATTATTGATATAAATAAGCCTGGCAGCTCTGTTTTGTTAACCACACTAAGAAAATAAATATAAATTTTGAATTAATTTATAAGAATTATGAATATTTCCAGCTCCAAAATCCATTTATCTGGCAGATTGCCGTGTTGAAATGCCAAATTTTGGTAAATTTCTTCAGTCAAACAGGGTTTTGAAGAAACATTGACACTAGCAATTGATTAACAAATCAATAATATTGAATAATTATTGATATAAATAAGCCTGGCAGCTCTGTTTTGTTAACCACACAAAGAAAATAAATATAAATTTTGAATTAATTCTTAAGAATGAAGATTATTTCCAGCTCCAAAATCCATTTATCTGGCAGATTGCCGTGTTGAAATACCAAATTTTGGTAAATTTCTTCAGTCAAACAGAGTTTTGAAGAAACATTGACACAAGCAATTGATTAACAAATCAATAAACTTGAATAATTATTGATATAAATAAGCCTGGCAGCTCTGTTTTGTTAATCACACTAAGAAAATAAAAATAAATTTGAATTATTCTTAAGAATTATGAATATTTCTAGCTCCAAAATCCATTTATCTGGTAGATTGCCCTGTTGAAATACCAAATTTTGGTAAATTTCTTTAGTTTAACAAGAAAAATCGGCACATGTAATTCATTAACAAATCTACAAACTTGAATAATTATTGATATTAATAAGCCTGGCAGCTCTGTTTTGAAAACCACACTAAGAAAATAAATATAAATTTTGAATTAATTTATAAGAATTATGAATATTTCCAGCTCCAAAATCCATTTATATGGCAGATTGCCGTGTTGAAATGCCAAATTTTGGTAAATTTCTTCAGTCAAACAGGGTTTTGAAGAAACATTGACACTAGCAATTGATTAACAAATCAATAAACTTGAATAATTAATGATATAAATAAGCCTGCCAGCTCTGTTTTGTTAACCACACTAAGAAAATAAATATAAATTTTGAATTAATTCTTAAGAATGAAGAATATTTCCAGCTCCAAAATCCATTTATCTGGCAGATTGCCGTGTTGAAATGCCAAATTTTGGTAAATTTCTTCAGTCAGACAGGGTTTTGAAGAAACATTGACACTAGCAATTGATTAACAAATCAATAAATTTGAATAATTATTGATATAAATAAGCCTGGCAGCTCTGTTTTGTTAACCACACTAAGAAAATCGATATAAATTTTGAATTAATTCTTATAAATGAAGAATAATTTCAGTTCCAAAATCCATTTATCTGGCAGATTGCCGTGTTGAAATGCCAAATTTTGGTAAATTTCTTCAGTCAAACAGGGTTTTGAAGAAACATTGACAATAGCAATTGATTAACAAATCAATAAACTTGAATAATTATTGATATAAATAAGCCTGGCAGCTCTGTTTTGTTTACAACACTAAGAAAATAAAAATAAATTTGAATTATTCTTAAGAATTATGAATATTTCTAGCTCCAAAATCCATTTATCTGGTAGATTGCCGTGTTGAAATACCAAATTTTGGTAAATTTCTTTAGTTTATCAAGAAAAATCGGCACATGTAATTCATTAACAAATCTACAAACTTGAATAATTATTGATATTAATAAGCCTGGCAGCTCTATTTTGTTAACCACACTAAGAAAATAAATATAAATTTTGAATTAATTTATAAGAATTATGAATATTTCCAGCTCCAAAATCCATTTATATGGCAGATTGCCGTGTTGAAATGCCAATTTTTTTTTAAATTTCTTCAGTCAAACAGGGTTTTGAAGAAACATTGACACTAGCAATTGATTAACAAATCAATAAACTTGAATAATTAATGATATAAATAAGCCTGCCAGCTCTGTTTTGTTAACCACACTAAGAAAATAAATATAAATTTTGAATTAATTCTTAAGAATGAAGAATATTTCCAGCTCCAAAATCCATTTATCTGGCAGATTGCCGTGTTGAAATGCCAAATTTTGGTAAATTTCTTCAGTCAGACAGGGTTTTGAAGAATCATTGACACTAGCAATTGATTAACAAATCAATAAACTTGAATAATTATTGATATAAATTAGCCAGGCAGCTCTGTTTAGTTAACCACACTAAGAAAATAAATATAAATTTTGAATTAATTCTTAAGAATTATGAATATTTCTAGCTCCAAAATCCATTTATCTGGTAGATTGCCGTGTTGAAATACCAAATTTTGGTAAATTTCTTTAGTTTAACAAGAAAAATCGACACAAGTAATTCATTAACAAATCTATAAACTTGAATAATTATTGATATAAATAAGCATGGCAGCTCTGTTTTATTAACCACACTAAGAAAATCGAAAAAAATTTTGAATTAATTCTTAAGAATGAAGAATAATTTCAGTTCCAAAATCCATTTATCTGGCAGATTACCGTGTTGAAATGCCAAATTTTGGTAAATTTCTTCAGTCAAACAGGGTTTTGAAGAAACATTGACACTAGCAATTGATTAACAAATCAATAAACTTGAATAATTATTGATATAAATAAGCCTGGCAGCTCTGTTTAGTTAACCACACTAAGAAAATAAATATAAATTTTGAATTAATTCTTAAGAATTATGAATATTTCCAGCTCCAAATTCCATTTATATGGCAGATTGCCGTGTTGAAATACCAAATTTTGGTAAATTTCTTTAGTTTAACAAGAAAAATCGACACAAGTAATTTATAAACAAATCTATAAACTTGAATTATTATTGATATTAATAAGCCTGGCAGCTCTGTTTTGTTAACCACACTAAGAAAATAAATATAAATTTTGAATTAATTTATAAGAATTATGAATATTTCCAGCTCCAAAATCCATTTATATGGCAGATTGCCGTGTTGAAAAACCAAATTTTGGTAAATTTCTTCAGTCAAACAGGGTTTTGAAGAAACATTGACACTAGCAATTGATTAACAAATCAATAAACTTGAATAATTATTGATATAAATAAGCCTGGCAGCTCTGTTTTGTTAACCACACTAAGAAAATAAATATGAATTTTGAATTAATTTTTAAGAATTATGAATATTTCCAGCTCCAAAATCCATTTATATGGCAGATTGCCGTGTTGAAATACCAAATTTTGGTAAATTTCTTCAGTCAAACAGGGTTTTGAAGAAACATTGACACTAGCAATTGATTAACAAATCAATAATATTGAATAATTATTGATATAAATAAGCCTGGCAGCTCTGTTTTGTTAACCACACTAAGAAAATAAATATAAATTTTGAATTAATTCGTAAGAATGAAGAATATTTCCAGCTCCAAAATCCATTTATCTGGTAGATTGCCGTGTTGAAATGCCAAATTTTGGTTAATTTCTTCAGTCAGAGTTTTGAAGAAACATTGACACAAGCAATTGATTAACAAATCAACAAACTTAAATAATTATTGATATAAATAAGCCTGGCAGCTCTGTTTTGTTAACCACACAAAGAAAATAAATATAAATTTAGAATTAATTCTTAAGAATGAAGATTATTTCCAGCTCCAAAATCCATTTATCTGGCAGATTGCCGTGTTGAAATACCAAATTTTGGTAAATTTCTTCAGTCAAACAGAGTTTTGAAGAAACATGGACACAAGCAATTGATTAACAAATCAATAAACTTGAATAATTATTGATATAAATAAGCCTGGCAGCTCTGTTTTGTTAATCACACTAAGAAAATAAAAATAAATTTGAATTATTCTTAAGAATTATGAATATTTCCAGCTCCAAAATCCATTTATCTGGCAGATTGCCGTGTTGAAATGCCAAATTTTGGTAAATTTCTTCAGTCAGACAGGGTTTTGAAGAAACATTGACACTAGCAATTGATTAACAAATCAATAAACTTGAATAATTATTGATATAAATAAGCCTGGCAGCTCTGTTTTGTTAACCACACTAAGAAAATCGATATAAATTTTGAATTAATTTATAAGAATTATGAATATTTCCAGCTCCAAAATCCATTTATATGGCAGATTGCCGTGTTGAAATGCCAAATTTTGATAAATTTCTTCAGTCAAACAGGGTTTTGAAGAAACATTGACACTAGCAATTGATTAACAAATCATAAACTTGAATAATTATTGATATAAATAAGCCTGGCAGCTCTGTTTTGTTAACCACACTAAGAAAATAAATATGAATTTTGAATTAATTTTTAAGAATTATGAATATTTCCAGCTCCAAAATCCATTTATCTGGCAGATTGCCGCGTTGAAATTCCAAATTTTGGTAAATTTCTTCAGTCAAACAGGGTTTTGAAGAAACATTGACAATAGCAATTGATTAACAAATCAATAAACTTGAATAATTATTGATATAAATAAGCCTGGCAGCTCTGTTTTGTTTACCACACTAAGAAAATAAATATGAATTTTGAATTAATTTTTAAGAATTATGAATATTTCCAGCTCAAAAATCCATTTATATGGCAGATTGCCGTGTTGAAATACCAAATTTTGGTAAATTTCTTCAGTCAAACAGGGTTTTGAAGAAACATTGACACTAGCAATTGATTAACAAATCAATAAGATTGAATAATTATTGATATAAATAAGCCTGGCAGCTCTGTTTTATTAACCACACTAAGAAAATCGATATAAATTTGGAATTAATTTTTAAGAATTATGAATATTTTCAGCTCCAAAATCCATTTATATGGCAGATTGCCGTGTTGAAATACCAAATTTTGGTAAATTTCTTCAGTCAACCAGGGTTTTGAAGAAACATTGACACTAGCAATTGATTAACAAATCAATAATATTGAATAATTATTGATATAAATAAGCCTGGCAGCTCTGTTTTGTTAACCACACTAAGAAAATAAATATAAATTTTGAATTAATTCTTAAGAATGAAGAATATTTCCAGCTCCAAAATCCATTTATCTGGTAGATTGCCGTGTTGAAATGCCAAATTTTGGTAAATTTCTTCAGTCAGAGTTTTGAAGAAACATTGACACAAGCAATTGATTAACAAATCAATAAACTTGAATAATTATTGATATAAAAAAGCCTGGCAGCTCTGTTTTGTTAACCACACTAAGAAAAAAATATGAATTTTGAATTAATTTTTAAGAATTATGAATATTTCCAGCTACAAAATCCATTTATATGGCAGATTGCCGTGTTGAAATACCAAATTTTGGTAAATTTCTTCAGCCAAACAGGGTTTTGAAGAAACATTGACACTAGCAATTGATTAACAAATCAATAAGATTGAATAATTATTGATATAAATAAGCCTGGCAGCTCTGTTTTGTTAACCACACTAAGAAAATAAATATAAATTTTGAATTAATTCTTAAGAATGAAGAATATTTCCAGCTCCAAAATCCATTTATCTGGTAGATTGCCGTGTTGAAATGCCAAATTTTGGTAAATTTCTTCAGTCAAACAGAGTTTTGAAGAAACATTGACACAAGCAATTGATTAACAAATCGATAAACTTGAATAATTATTGATATAAATAAGCCTGGCAGCTCTGTTTTGTTAACCACACTAAGAAAATAAATATAAATTTTGAATTAATTCTTAAGAATGAAGAATAATTTCAGTTCCAAAATCCATAAATCTGGCAGATTGCCGTGTTGAAATACCAAATTTTGGTAAATTTCTTCATCAAACAGAGTTTTGAAGAAACATTGACACAAGCAATTGATTAACAAATCAATAAACTTGAATAATTATTGATATAAATAAGCCTGGCAGCTCTGTTTTGTTAACCACACTAAGAAAATAAATATAAATTTTGAATTAATTCTTAAGAATGAAGAATATTTCCAGCTCCAAAATCCATTTATCTGGTAGATTGCCGTGTTGAAATGCCAAATTTTGGTAAATTTCTTCAGTCAGAGTTTTGAAGAAACATTGACACAAGCAATTGATTAACAAATCAATAAACTTGAATAATTATTGATATAAAAAAGCCTGGCAGTTCTGTTTTGTTAACCACACTAAGAAAAAAATATGAATTTTGAATTAATTTTTAAGAATTATGAATATTTCCAGCTACAAAATCCATTTATATGGCAGATTGCCGTGTTGAAATACCAAATTTTGGTAAATTTCTTCAGCCAAACAGGGTTTTGAAGAAACATTGACACTAGCAATTGATTAACAAATCAATAAGATTGAATAATTATTGATATAAATAAGCCTGGCAGCTCTGTTTTGTTAACCACACTAAGAAAATAAATATAAATTTTGAATTAATTCTTAAGAATGAAGAATATTTCCAGCTCCAAAATCCATTTATCTGGTAGATTGCCGTGTTGAAATGCCAAATTTTGGTAAATTTCTTCAGTCAAACAGAGTTTTGAAGAAACATTGACGCAAGCAATTGATTAACAAATCGATAAACTTGAATAATTATTGATATAAATAAGCCTGGCAGCTCTGTTTTGTTAACCACACTAAGAAAATAAATATGAATTTTGAATTAATTTTTAAGAATTATGAATATTTCCAGCTCCAAAATCCATTTATATGGCAGATTGCCGTGTTGAAATACCAAATTTTGGTAAATTTCTTCAGTCAAACAGGGTTTTGAAGAAACATTGACACTAGCAATTGATTAACAAATCAATAATATTGAATAATTATTGATATAAATAAGCCTGGCAGCTCTGTTTTGTTAACCACACTAAGAAAATAAATATAAATTTTGAATTAATTCGTAAGAATGAAGAATATTTCCAGCTCCAAAATCCATTTATCTGGTAGATTGCCGTGTTGAAATGCCAAATTTTGGTTAATTTCTTCAGTCAGAGTTTTGAAGAAACATTGACACAAGCAATTGATTAACAAATCAACAAACTTAAATAATTATTGATATAAATAAGCCTGGCAGCTCTGTTTTGTTAACCACACAAAGAAAATAAATATAAATTTAGAATTAATTCTTAAGAATGAAGATTATTTCCAGCTCCAAAATCCATTTATCTGGCAGATTGCCGTGTTGAAATACCAAATTTTGGTAAATTTCTTCAGTCAAACAGAGTTTTGAAGAAACATGGACACAAGCAATTGATTAACAAATCAATAAACTTGAATAATTATTGATATAAATAAGCCTGGCAGCTCTGTTTTGTTAATCACACTAAGAAAATAAAAATAAATTTGAATTATTCTTAAGAATTATGAATATTTCCAGCTCCAAAATCCATTTATCTGGCAGATTGCCGTGTTGAAATGCCAAATTTTGGTAAATTTCTTCAGTCAGACAGGGTTTTGAAGAAACATTGACACTAGCAATTGATTAACAAATCAATAAACTTGAATAATTATTGATATAAATAAGCCTGGCAGCTCTGTTTTGTTAACCACACTAAGAAAATCGATATAAATTTTGAATTAATTTATAAGAATTATGAATATTTCCAGCTCCAAAATCCATTTATATGGCAGATTGCCGTGTTGAAATGCCAAATTTTGGTAAATTTCTTCAGTCAAACAGGGTTTTGAAGAAACATTGACACTAGCAATTGATTAACAAATCAATAAACTTGAATAATTATTGATATAAATAAGCCTGGCAGCTCTGTTTTGTTAACCACACTAAGAAAATAAATATGAATTTTGAATTAATTTTTAAGAATTATGAATATTTCCAGCTCCAAAATCCATTTATCTGGCAGATTGCCGCGTTGAAATTCCAAATTTTGGTAAATTTCTTCAGTCAAACAGGGTTTTGAAGAAACATTGACAATAGCAATTGATTAACAAATCAATAAACTTGAATAATTATTGATATAAATAAGCCTGGCAGCTCTGTTTTGTTTACCACACTAAGAAAATAAATATGAATTTTGAATTAATTTTTAAGAATTATGAATATTTCCAGCTCAAAAATCCATTTATATGGCAGATTGCCGTGTTGAAATACCAAATTTTGGTAAATTTCTTCAGTCAAACAGGGTTTTGAAGAAACATTGACACTAGCAATTGATTAACAAATCAATAAGATTGAATAATTATTGATATAAATAAGCCTGGCAGCTCTGTTTTATTAACCACACTAAGAAAATCGATATAAATTTGGAATTAATTTTTAAGAATTATGAATATTTTCAGCTCCAAAATCCATTTATATGGCAGATTGCCGTGTTGAAATACCAAATTTTGGTAATTTTCTTCAGTCAACCAGGGTTTTGAAGAAACATTGACACTAGCAATTGATTAACAAATCAATAATATTGAATAATTATTGATATAAATAAGCCTGGCAGCTCTGTTTTGTTAACCACACTAAGAAAATAAATATAAATTTTGAATTAATTCTTAAGAATGAAGAATATTTCCAGCTCCAAAATCCATTTATCTGGTAGATTGCCGTGTTGAAATGCCAAATTTTGGTAAATTTCTTCAGTCAGAGTTTTGAAGAAACATTGACACAAGCAATTGATTAACAAATCAATAAACTTGAATAATTATTGATATAAAAAAGCCTGGCAGCTCTGTTTTGTTAATCACACTAAGAAAAAAATATGAATTTTGAATTAATTTTTAAGAATTATGAATATTTCCAGCTACAAAATCCATTTATATGGCAGATTGCCGTGTTGAAATACCAAATTTTGGTAAATTTCTTCAGCCAAACAGGGTTTTGAAGAAACATTGACACTAGCAATTGATTAACAAATCAATAAGATTGAATAATTATTGATATAAATAAGCCTGGCAGCTCTGTTTTGTTAACCACACTAAGAAAATAAATATAAATTTTGAATTAATTCTTAAGAATGAAGAATATTTCCAGCTCCAAAATCCATTTATCTGGTAGATTGCCGTGTTGAAATGCCAAATTTTGGTAAATTTCTTCAGTCAAACAGAGTTTTGAAGAAACATTGACACAAGCAATTGATTAACAAATCGATAAACTTGAATAATTATTGATATAAATAAGCCTGGCAGCTCTGTTTTGTTAACCACACTAAGAAAATAAATATAAATTTTGAATTAATTCTTAAGAATGAAGAATAATTTCAGTTCCAAAATCCATAAATCTGGCAGATTGCCGTGTTGAAATACCAAATTTTGGTAAATTTCTTCATCAAACAGAGTTTTGAAGAAACATTGACACAAGCAATTGATTAACAAATCAATAAACTTGAATAATTATTGATATAAATAAGCCTGGCAGCTCTGTTTTGTTAACCACACTAAGAAAATAAATATAAATTTTGAATTAATTCTTAAGAATGAAGAATATTTCCAGCTCCAAAATCCATTTATCTGGTAGATTGCCGTGTTGAAATGCCAAATTTTGGTAAATTTCTTCAGTCAGAGTTTTGAAGAAACATTGACACAAGCAATTGATTAACAAATCAATAAACTTGAATAATTATTGATATAAAAAAGCCTGGCAGTTCTGTTTTGTTAACCACACTAAGAAAAAAATATGAATTTTGAATTAATTTTTAAGAATTATGAATATTTCCAGCTACAAAATCCATTTATATGGCAGATTGCCGTGTTGAAATACCAAATTTTGGTAAATTTCTTCAGCCAAACAGGGTTTTGAAGAAACATTGACACTAGCAATTGATTAACAAATCAATAAGATTGAATAATTATTGATATAAATAAGCCTGGCAGCTCTGTTTTGTTAACCACACTAAGAAAATAAATATAAATTTTGAATTAATTCTTAAGAATGAAGAATATTTCCAGCTCCAAAATCCATTTATCTGGTAGATTGCCGTGTTGAAATGCCAAATTTTGGTAAATTTCTTCAGTCAAACAGAGTTTTGAAGAAACATTGACGCAAGCAATTGAT
The DNA here is from genome assembly GCF_980474605.1 of Leiobunum rupestre. Lineage (NCBI taxonomy): Eukaryota > Metazoa > Arthropoda > Arachnida > Opiliones > Sclerosomatidae > Leiobunum > Leiobunum rupestre. The sequence continues at coordinate 12,908,632 of NC_143386.1, forward strand.
TAACAAATCGATAAACTTGAATAATTATTGATATAAATAAGCCTGGCAGCTCTGTTTTGTTAACCACACTAAGAAAATAAATATGAATTTTGAATTAATTTTTAAGAATTATGAATATTTCCAGCTCCAAAATCCATTTATATGGCAGATTGCCGTGTTGAAATACCAAATTTTGGTAAATTTCTTGAGTCAAACAGGGTTTTGAAGAAACATTGACACTAGCAATTGATTAACAAATCAATAATATTGAATAATTATTGATATAAATAAGCCTGGCAGCTCTGTTTTGTTAACCACACTAAGAAAATAAATATAAATTTTGAATTAATTCGTAAGAATGAAGAATATTTCCAGCTCCAAAATCCATTTATCTGGTAGATTGCCGTGTTGAAATGCCAAATTTTGGTTAATTTCTTCAGTCAGAGTTTTGAAGAAACATTGACACAAGCAATTGATTAACAAATCAACAAACTTAAATAATTATTGATATAAATAAGCCTGGCAGCTCTGTTTTGTTAACCACACAAAGAAAATAAATATAAATTTAGAATTAATTCTTAAGAATGAAGATTATTTCCAGCTCCAAAATCCATTTATCTGGCAGATTGCCGTGTTGAAATACCAAATTTTGGTAAATTTCTTCAGTCAAACAGAGTTTTGAAGAAACATGGACACAAGCAATTGATTAACAAATCAATAAACTTGAATAATTATTGATATAAATAAGCCTGGCAGCTCTGTTTTGTTAATCACACTAAGAAAATAAAAATAAATTTGAATTATTCTTAAGAATTATGAATATTTCCAGCTCCAAAATCCATTTATCTGGCAGATTGCCGTGTTGAAATGCCAAATTTTGGTAAATTTCTTCAGTCAGACAGGGTTTTGAAGAAACATTGACACTAGCAATTGATTAACAAATCAATAAACTTGAATAATTATTGATATAAATAAGCCTGGCAGCTCTGTTTTGTTAACCACACTAAGAAAATCGATATAAATTTTGAATTAATTTATAAGAATTATGAATATTTCCAGCTCCAAAATCCATTTATATGGCAGATTGCCGTGTTGAAATGCCAAATTTTGGTAAATTTCTTCAGTCAAACAGGGTTTTGAAGAAACATTGACACTAGCAATTGATTAACAAATCAATAAACTTGAATAATTATTGATATAAATAAGCCTGGCAGCTCTGTTTTGTTAACCACACTAAGAAAATAAATATGAATTTTGAATTAATTTTTAAGAATTATGAATATTTCCAGCTCCAAAATCCATTTATCTGGCAGATTGCCGCGTTGAAATTCCAAATTTTGGTAAATTTCTTCAGTCAAACAGGGTTTTGAAGAAACATTGACAATAGCAATTGATTAACAAATCAATAAACTTGAATAATTATTGATATAAATAAGCCTGGCAGCTCTGTTTTGTTTACCACACTAAGAAAATAAATATGAATTTTGAATTAATTTTTAAGAATTATGAATATTTCCAGCTCAAAAATCCATTTATATGGCAGATTGCCGTGTTGAAATACCAAATTTTGGTAAATTTCTTCAGTCAAACAGGGTTTTGAAGAAACATTGACACTAGCAATTGATTAACAAATCAATAAGATTGAATAATTATTGATATAAATAAGCCTGGCAGCTCTGTTTTATTAACCACACTAAGAAAATCGATATAAATTTGGAATTAATTTTTAAGAATTATGAATATTTTCAGCTCCAAAATCCATTTATATGGCAGATTGCCGTGTTGAAATACCAAATTTTGGTAAATTTCTTCAGTCAACCAGGGTTTTGAAGAAACATTGACACTAGCAATTGATTAACAAATCAATAATATTGAATAATTATTGATATAAATAAGCCTGGCAGCTCTGTTTTGTTAACCACACTAAGAAAATAAATATAAATTTTGAATTAATTCTTAAGAATGAAGAATATTTCCAGCTCCAAAATCCATTTATCTGGTAGATTGCCGTGTTGAAATGCCAAATTTTGGTAAATTTCTTCAGTCAGAGTTTTGAAGAAACATTGACACAAGCAATTGATTAACAAATCAATAAACTTGAATAATTATTGATATAAAAAAGCCTGGCAGCTCTGTTTTGTTAACCACACTAAGAAAAAAATATGAATTTTGAATTAATTTTTAAGAATTATGAATATTTCCAGCTACAAAATCCATTTATATGGCAGATTGCCGTGTTGAAATACCAAATTTTGGTAAATTTCTTCAGCCAAACAGGGTTTTGAAGAAACATTGACACTAGCAATTGATTAACAAATCAATAAGATTGAATAATTATTGATATAAATAAGCCTGGCAGCTCTGTTTTGTTAACCACACTAAGAAAATAAATATAAATTTTGAATTAATTCTTAAGAATGAAGAATATTTCCAGCTCCAAAATCCATTTATCTGGTAGATTGCCGTGTTGAAATGCCAAATTTTGGTAAATTTCTTCAGTCAAACAGAGTTTTGAAGAAACATTGACACAAGCAATTGATTAACAAATCGATAAACTTGAATAATTATTGATATAAATAAGCCTGGCAGCTCTGTTTTGTTAACCACACTAAGAAAATAAATATAAATTTTGAATTAATTCTTAAGAATGAAGAATAATTTCAGTTCCAAAATCCATAAATCTGGCAGATTGCCGTGTTGAAATACCAAATTTTGGTAAATTTCTTCATCAAACAGAGTTTTGAAGAAACATTGACACAAGCAATTGATTAACAAATCAATAAACTTGAATAATTATTGATATAAATAAGCCTGGCAGCTCTGTTTTGTTAACCACACTAAGAAAATAAATATAAATTTTGAATTAATTCTTAAGAATGAAGAATATTTCCAGCTCCAAAATCCATTTATCTGGTAGATTGCCGTGTTGAAATGCCAAATTTTGGTAAATTTCTTGAGTCAGAGTTTTGAAGAAACATTGACACAAGCAATTGATTAACAAATCAATAAACTTGAATAATTATTGATATAAAAAAGCCTGGCAGTTCTGTTTTGTTAACCACACTAAGAAAAAAATATGAATTTTGAATTAATTTTTAAGAATTATGAATATTTCCAGCTACAAAATCCATTTATATGGCAGATTGCCGTGTTGAAATACCAAATTTTGGTAAATTTCTTCAGCCAAACAGGGTTTTGAAGAAACATTGACACTAGCAATTGATTAACAAATCAATAAGATTGAATAATTATTGATATAAATAAGCCTGGCAGCTCTGTTTTGTTAACCACACTAAGAAAATAAATATAAATTTTGAATTAATTCTTAAGAATGAAGAATATTTCCAGCTCCAAAATCCATTTATCTGGTAGATTGCCGTGTTGAAATGCCAAATTTTGGTAAATTTCTTCAGTCAAACAGAGTTTTGAAGAAACATTGACACAAGCAATTGATTAACAAATCGATAAACTTGAATAATTATTGATATAAATAAGCCTGGCAGCTCTGTTTTGTTAACCACACTAAGAAAATAAATATAAATTTTGAATTAATTCTTAAGAATGAAGAATAATTTCAGTTCCAAAATCCATAAATCTGGCAGATTGCCGTGTTGAAATACCAAATTTTGGTAAATTTCTTCATCAAACAGAGTTTTGAAGAAACATTGACACAAGCAATTGATTAACAAATCAATAAACTTGAATAATTATTGATATAAATAAGCCTGGCAGCTCTGTTTTGTTAACCACACTAAGAAAATCGATATAAATTTTGAATTAATTCTTAAGAATGAAGAATAATTTCAGTTCCAAAATCCATTTATCTGGCAGATTGCCGTGTTGAAATGCCAATTTTTTTTTAAATTTCTTCAGTCAAACAGGGTTTTGAAGAAACATTGACACTAGCAATTGATTAACAAATCAATAATATTGAATAATTATTGATATAAATAAGCCTGGCAGCTCTGTTTTGTTAACCACACTAAGAAAATCGATATAAATTTTGAATTAATTCTTAAGAATGAAGAATAATTTCAGTTCCAAAATCCATTTATCTGGCAGATTGCCGTGTTGAAATGTCAATTTTTTTTTAAATTTCTTCAGTCAAACAGGGTTTTGAAGAAACATTGACACTAGCAATTGATTAACAAATCAATAATATTGAATAATTATTGATATAAATAAGCCTGGCAGCTCTGTTTTGTTAACCACACTAAGAAAATAAATATAAATTTTGAATTAATTCTTAAGAATGAAGAATATTTCCAGCTCCAAAATCCATTTATCTGGTAGATTGCCGTGTTGAAATGCCAAATTTTGGTAAATTTCTTCAGTCAAACAGGGTTTTGAAGAAACATTGACACTAGCAATTGATTAACAAATCAATAAGATTGAATAATTATTGATATAAATAAGCCTGGCAGCTCTGTTTTGTTAAGCACACAAAGAAAATAAATATAAATTTTGAATTAATTCTTAAGAATGAAGAATATTTCCAGCTCCAAAATCCATTTATCTGGCAGATTGCCGTGTTGAAATACCAAATTTTGGTAAATTTCTTCAGTCAAACAGAGTTTTGAAGAAACATTGACACAAGCAATTGATTAACAAATCAATAAACTTGAATAATTATTGATATAAATAAGCCTGGCAGCTCTGTTTTGTTAACCACACTAAGAAAATCGATATAAATTTTGAATTAATTCTTAAGAATGAAGAATAATTTCAGTTCCAAAATCCATTTATCTGGCAGATTGCCGTGTTGAAATGCCAATTTTTTTTTAAATTTCTTCAGTCAAACAGGGTTTTGAAGAAACATTGACACTAGCAATTGATTAACAAATCAATAAACTTGAATAATTATTGATATAAAAAAGCCTGGCAGCTCTGTTTTGTTAACCACACTAAGAAAAAAAATATGAATTTTGAATTAATTTTTAAGAATTATGAATATTTCCAGCTCCAAAATCCATTTATATGGCAGATTGCCGTGTTGAAATACCAAATTTTGGTAAATTTCTTCAGTCAAACAGGGTTTTGAAGAAACATTGACACTAGCAATTGATTAACAAATCAATAAGATTGAATAATTATTGATATAAATAAGCCTGGCAGCTCTGTTTTGTTAACCACACTAAGAAAATAAATATAAATTTTGAATTAATTCTTAAGAATGAAGAATATTTCCAGCTCCAAAATCCATTTATCTGGTAGATTGCCGTGTTGAAATGCCAAATTTTGGTAAATTTCTTCAGTCAAACAGAGTTTTGAAGAAACATTGACACAAGCAATTGATTAACAAATCAATAAACTTGAATAATTATTGATATAAATAAATAAGCCTGGCAGCTCTGTTTTGTTAAGCACACAAAGAAAATAAATATAAATTTTGAATTAATTCTTAAGAATGAAGAATATTTCCAGCTCCAAAATCCATTTATCTGGCAGATTGCCGTGTTGAAATGCCAAATTTTGGTAAATTTCTTCAGTCAAACAGGGTTTTGAAGAAACATTGACACTAGCAATTGATTAACAAATCAATAAGATTGAATAATTATTGATATAAATAAGCCTGGCAGCTCGGTTTTGTTAAGCACACAAAGAAAATAAATATAAATTTTTAATTAATTCTTAAGAATGAAGAATATTTCCAGCTCCAAAATCCATTTATCTGGTAGATTGCCGTGTTGAAATACCAAATTTTGGTAAATTTCTTCAGTCAAACAGAGTTTTGAAGAAACATTGACACAAGCAATTGATTAACAAATCAATAAACTTGAATAATTATTGATATAAATAAGCCTGGCAGCTCTGTTTTGTTAACCACACTAAGAAAATCGATATAAATTTTGAATTAATTCTTAAGAATGAAAAATAATTTCAGTTCCAAAATCCATTTATCTGGCAGATTGCCGTGTTGAAATGCCAAATTTTTTTAAATTTCTTCAGTCAAACAGGGTTTTGAAGAAACATTGACACTAGCAATTGATTAACAAATCAATAAACTTGAATAATTATTGATATAAATAAGCCTGGCAGCTCTGTTTTGTTAACCACACTAAGAAAATAAATACGAATTTTGAATTAATTTTTAAGAATTATGAATATTTCCAGCTCCAAAATCCATTTATATGGCAGATTGCCGTGTTGAAATACCAAATTTTGGTAAATTTCTTCAGTCAAACAGGGTTTTGAAGAAATATTGACACTAGCAATTGATTAACAAATCAATAATATTGAATAATTATTGATATAAATAAGCCTGGCAGCTCTGTTTTGTTAACCACACTAAGAAAATAAATATAAATTTTGAATTAATTTTTAAGAATTATGAATATTTCCAGCTCCAAAATCCATTTATATGGCAGATTGCCGTGTTGAAATACCAAATTTTGGTAAATTTCTTCAGTCAAACAGGGTTTTGAAGAAACATTGACACTAGCAATTGATTAACAAATCAATAAGATTGAATAATTATTGATATAAATAAGCCTGGCAGCTCTGTTTTGTTAACCACACTAAGAAAATAAATATAAATTTTGAATTAATTCTTAAGAATGAAGAATATTTCCAGCTCCAAAATCCATTTATCTGGTAGATTGCCGTGTTGAAATGCCAAATTTTGGTAAATTTCTTTAGTCAAACAGAGTTTTGAAGAAACATTGACACAAGCAATTGATTAACAAATCAATAAACTTGAATAATTATTGATATAAATAAGCCTGGCAGCTCTGTTTTGTTAAGCATACAAAGAAAATAAATATAAATTTTGAATTAATTCTTAAGAATGAAGAATATTTCCAGCTCCAAAATCCATTTATCTGGCAGATTGCCGTGTTGAAATACCAAATTTTGGTAAATTTCTTCAGTCAGAGTTTTGAAGAAACATTGACACAAGCAATTGATTAACAAATCGATAAACTTGAATAATTATTGATATAAATAAGCCTGGCAGCTCTGTTTTGTTAACCACACTAAGAAAATAAATATAAATTTTGAATTAATTCTTAAGAATGAAGAATAATTTCAGTTCCAAAATCCATAAATCTGGCAGATTGCCGTGTTGAAATACCAAATTTTGGTAAATTTCTTCATCAAACAGAGTTTTGAAGAAACATTGACACAAGCAATTGATTAACAAATCAATAAACTTGAATAATTATTGATATAAATAAGCCTGGCAGCTCTGTTTTGTTAACCACACTAAGAAAATCGATATAAATTTTGAATTAATTCTTAAGAATGAAGAATAATTTCAGTTCCAAAATCCATTTATCTGGCAGATTGCCGTGTTGAAATGTCAATTTTTTTTTAAATTTCTTCAGTCAAACAGGGTTTTGAAGAAACATTGACACTAGCAATTGATTAACAAATCAATAATATTGAATAATTATTGATATAAATAAGCCTGGCAGCTCTGTTTTGTTAACCACACTAAGAAAATAAATATAAATTTTGAATTAATTCTTAAGAATGAAGAATATTTCCAGCTCCAAAATCCATTTATCTGGTAGATTGCCGTGTTGAAATGCCAAATTTTGGTAAATTTCTTCAGTCAAACAGGGTTTTGAAGAAACATTGACACTAGCAATTGATTAACAAATCAATAAGATTGAATAATTATTGATATAAATAAGCCTGGCAGCTCTGTTTTGTTAAGCACACAAAGAAAATAAATATAAATTTTGAATTAATTCTTAAGAATGAAGAATATTTCCAGCTCCAAAATCCATTTATCTGGCAGATTGCCGTGTTGAAATACCAAATTTTGGTAAATTTCTTCAGTCAAACAGAGTTTTGAAGAAACATTGACACAAGCAATTGATTAACAAATCAATAAACTTGAATAATTATTGATATAAATAAGCCTGGCAGCTCTGTTTTGTTAACCACACTAAGAAAATCGATATAAATTTTGAATTAATTCTTAAGAATGAAGAATAATTTCAGTTCCAAAATCCATTTATCTGGCAGATTGCCGTGTTGAAATGCCAATTTTTTTTTAAATTTCTTCAGTCAAACAGGGTTTTGAAGAAACATTGACACTAGCAATTGATTAACAAATCAATAAACTTGAATAATTATTGATATAAAAAAGCCTGGCAGCTCTGTTTTGTTAACCACACTAAGAAAAAAAATATGAATTTTGAATTAATTTTTAAGAATTATGAATATTTCCAGCTCCAAAATCCATTTATATGGCAGATTGCCGTGTTGAAATACCAAATTTTGGTAAATTTCTTCAGTCAAACAGGGTTTTGAAGAAACATTGACACTAGCAATTGATTAACAAATCAATAAGATTGAATAATTATTGATATAAATAAGCCTGGCAGCTCTGTTTTGTTAACCACACTAAGAAAATAAATATAAATTTTGAATTAATTCTTAAGAATGAAGAATATTTCCAGCTCCAAAATCCATTTATCTGGTAGATTGCCGTGTTGAAATGCCAAATTTTGGTAAATTTCTTCAGTCAAACAGAGTTTTGAAGAAACATTGACACAAGCAATTGATTAACAAATCAATAAACTTGAATAATTATTGATATAAATAAATAAGCCTGGCAGCTCTGTTTTGTTAAGCACACAAAGAAAATAAATATAAATTTTGAATTAATTCTTAAGAATGAAGAATATTTCCAGCTCCAAAATCCATTTATCTGGCAGATTGCCGTGTTGAAATGCCAAATTTTGGTAAATTTCTTCAGTCAAACAGGGTTTTGAAGAAACATTGACACTAGCAATTGATTAACAAATCAATAAGATTGAATAATTATTGATATAAATAAGCCTGGCAGCTCGGTTTTGTTAAGCACACAAAGAAAATAAATATAAATTTTTAATTAATTCTTAAGAATGAAGAATATTTCCAGCTCCAAAATCCATTTATCTGGTAGATTGCCGTGTTGAAATACCAAATTTTGGTAAATTTCTTCAGTCAAACAGAGTTTTGAAGAAACATTGACACAAGCAATTGATTAATAAATCAATAAACTTGAATAATTATTGATATAAATAAGCCTGGCAGCTCTGTTTTGTTAACCACACTAAGAAAATCGATATAAATTTTGAATTAATTCTTAAGAATGAAAAATAATTTCAGTTCCAAAATCCATTTATCTGGCAGATTGCCGTGTTGAAATGCCAAATTTTTTTAAATTTCTTCAGTCAAACAGGGTTTTGAAGAAACATTGACACTAGCAATTGATTAACAAATCAATAAACTTGAATAATTATTGATATAAATAAGCCTGGCAGCTCTGTTTTGTTAACCACACTAAGAAAATAAATACGAATTTTGAATTAATTTTTAAGAATTATGAATATTTCCAGCTCCAAAATCCATTTATATGGCAGATTGCCGTGTTGAAATACCAAATTTTGGTAAATTTCTTCAGTCAAACAGGGTTTTGAAGAAATATTGACACTAGCAATTGATTAACAAATCAATAATATTGAATAATTATTGATATAAATAAGCCTGGCAGCTCTGTTTTGTTAACCACACTAAGAAAATAAATATAAATTTTGAATTAATTTTTAAGAATTATGAATATTTCCAGCTCCAAAATCCATTTATATGGCAGATTGCCGTGTTGAAATACCAAATTTTGGTAAATTTCTTCAGTCAAACAGGGTTTTGAAGAAACATTGACACTAGCAATTGATTAACAAATCAATAAGATTGAATAATTATTGATATAAATAAGCCTGGCAGCTCTGTTTTGTTAACCACACTAAGAAAATAAATATAAATTTTGAATTAATTCTTAAGAATGAAGAATATTTCCAGCTCCAAAATCCATTTATCTGGTAGATTGCCGTGTTGAAATGCCAAATTTTGGTAAATTTCTTTAGTCAAACAGAGTTTTGAAGAAACATTGACACAAGCAATTGATTAACAAATCAATAAACTTGAATAATTATTGATATAAATAAGCCTGGCAGCTCTGTTTTGTTAAGCATACAAAGAAAATAAATATAAATTTTGAATTAATTCTTAAGAATGAAGAATATTTCCAGCTCCAAAATCCATTTATCTGGCAGATTGCCGTGTTGAAATACCAAATTTTGGTAAATTTCTTCAGTCAGAGTTTTGAAGAAACATTGACACAAGCAATTGATTAACAAATCAATAAACTTGAATAATTATTGATATAAATAAGCCTGGCAGCTCTGTTTTGTTAACCACACTAAGAAAATCGATATAAATTTTGAATTAATTCTTAAGAATGAAGAATAATTTCAGTTCCAAAATCCATTTATCTGGCAGATTGCCGTGTTGAAATGCCAATTTTTTTTTAAATTTCTTCAGTCAAACAGGGTTTTGAAGAAACATTGACACTAGCAATTGATTAACAAATCAATAATATTGAATAATTATTGATATAAATAAGCCTGGCAGCTCTGTTTTGTTAATCACACTAAGAAAATAAATATAAATTTTGAATTAATTCTTAAGAATGAAGAATATTTCCAGCTCCAAAATCCATTTATCTGGTAGATTGCCGTGTTGAAATGCCAAATTTTGGTAAATTTCTTCAGTCAGAGTTTTGAAGAAACATTGACACAAGCAATTGATTAACAAATCAATAAACTTGAATAATTATTGATATAAAAAAGCCTGGCAGCTCTGTTTTGTTAACCACACTAAGAAAAAAAATATGAATTTTGAATTAATTTTTAAGAATTATGAATATTTCCAGCTCCAAAATCCATTTATATGGCAGATTGCCGTGTTGAAATACCAAATTTTGGTAAATTTCTTCAGTCAAACAGGGTTTTAAAGAAACATTGACACTAGCAATTGATTAACAAATCAATAAGATTGAATAATTATTGATATAAATAAGCCTGGCAGCTCTGTTTTGTTAACCACACTAAGAAAATAAATATAAATTTTGAATTAATTCTTAAGAATGAAGAATATTTCCAGCTCCAAAATCCATTTATCTGGTAGATTGCCGTGTTGAAATGCCAAATTTTGGTAAATTTCTTCAGTCAAACAGAGTTTTGAAGAAACATTGACACAAGCAATTGATTAACAAATCAATAAACTTGAATAATTATTGATATAAATAAGCCTGGCAGCTCTGTTTTGTTAAGCACACAAAGAAAATAAATATAAATTTTGAATTAATTCTTAAGAATGAAGAATATTTCCAGCTCCAAAATCCATTTATCTGGCAGATTGCCGTGTTGAAATGCCAAATTTTGGTAAATTTCTTCAGTCAAACAGGGTTTTGAAGAAACATTGACACTAGCAATTGATTAACAAATCAATAAGATTGAATAATTATTGATATAAATAAGCCTGGCAGCTCTGTTTTGTTAAGCACACAAAGAAAATAAATATAAATTTTGAATTAATTCTTAAGAATGAAGAATATTTCCAGCTCCAAAATCCATTTATCTGGTAGATTGCCGTGTTGAAATACCAAATTTTGGTAAATTTCTTCAGTCAAACAGAGTTTTGAAGAAACATTGACACAAGCAATTGATTAACAAATCAATAAACTTGAATAATTATTGATATAAAAAAGCCTGGCAGCTCTGTTTTGTTAACCACACTAAGAAAAAAAATATGAATTTTGAATTAATTTTTAAGAATTATGAATATTTCCAGCTCCAAAATCCATTTATATGGCAGATTGCCGTGTTGAAATACCAAATTTTGGTAAATTTCTTCAGTCAAACAGGGTTTTGAAGAAACATTGACACTAGCAATTGATTAACAAATCAATAAGATTGAATAATTATTGATATAAATAAGCCTGGCAGCTCTGTTTTGTTAACCACACTAAGAAAATAAATATAAATTTTGAATTAATTCTTAAGAATGAAGAATATTTCCAGCTCCAAAATCCATTTATCTGGTAGATTGCCGTGTTGAAATGCCAAATTTTGGTAAATATCTTCAGTCAAACAGAGTTTTGAAGAAACATTGACACAAGCAATTGATTAACAAATCAATAAACTTGAATAATTATTGATATAAATAAGCCTGGCAGCTCTGTTTTGTTAAGCACACAAAGAAAATAAATATAAATTTTGAATTAATTCTTAAGAATGAAGAATATTTCCAGCTCCAAAATCCATTTATCTGGCAGATTGCCGTGTTGAAATGCCAAATTTTGGTAAATTTCTTCAGTCAAACAGGGTTTTGAAGAAACATTGACACTAGCAATTGATTAACAAATCAATAAGATTGAATAATTATTGATATAAATAAGCCTGGCAGCTCTGTTTTGTTAAGCACACAAAGAAAATAAATATAAATTTTTAATTAATTCTTAAGAATGAAGAATATTTCCAGCTCCAAAATCCATTTATCTGGTAGATTGCCGTGTTGAAATACCAAATTTTGGTAAATTTCTTCAGTCAAACAGAGTTTTGAAGAAACATTGACACAAGCAATTGATTAACAAATCAATAAACTTGAATAATTATTGATATAAATAAGCCTGGCAGCTCTGTTTTGTTAACCACACTAAGAAAATTGATATAAATTTTGAATTAATTCTTAAGAATGAAAAATAATTTCAGTTCCAAAATCCATTTATTTGGCAGATTGCCGTGTTGAAATGCCAAATTTTGGTAAATTTCTTCAGTCAAACAGGGTTTTGAAGAAACATTGACACTAGCAATTGATTAACAAATCAATAAACTTGAATAATTATTGATATAAATAAGCCTGGCAGCTCTGTTTTGTTAACCACACTAAGAAAATAAATACGAATTTTGAATTAATTTTTAAGAATTATGAATATTTCCAGCTCCAAAATCCATTTATATGGCAGATTGCCGTGTTGAAATACCAAATTTTGGTAAATTTCTTCAGTCAGAGTTTTGAAGAAACATTGACACAAGCAATTGATTAACAAATCAATAAACTTGAATAATTATTGATATAAATAAGCCTGGCAGCTCTGTTTTGTTAACCACACTAAGAAAATCGATATAAATTTTGAATTAATTCTTAAGAATGAAGAATAATTTCAGTTCCAAAATCCATTTATCTGGCAGATTGCCGTGTTGAAATGCCAATTTTTTTTTAAATTTCTTCAGTCAAACAGGGTTTTGAAGAAACATTGACACTAGCAATTGATTAACAAATCAATAATATTGAATAATTATTGATATAAATAAGCCTGGCAGCTCTGTTTTGTTAATCACACTAAGAAAATAAATATAAATTTTGAATTAATTCTTAAGAATGAAGAATATTTCCAGCTCCAAAATCCATTTATCTGGTAGATTGCCGTGTTGAAATGCCAAATTTTGGTAAATTTCTTCAGTCAGAGTTTTGAAGAAACATTGACACAAGCAATTGATTAACAAATCAATAAACTTGAATAATTATTGATATAAAAAAGCCTGGCAGCTCTGTTTTGTTAACCACACTAAGAAAAAAAATATGAATTTTGAATTAATTTTTAAGAATTATGAATATTTCCAGCTCCAAAATCCATTTATATGGCAGATTGCCGTGTTGAAATACCAAATTTTGGTAAATTTCTTCAGTCAAACAGGGTTTTGAAGAAACATTGACACTAGCAATTGATTAACAAATCAATAAGATTGAATAATTATTGATATAAATAAGCCTGGCAGCTCTGTTTTGTTAACCACACTAAGAAAATAAATATAAATTTTGAATTAATTCTTAAGAATGAAGAATATTTCCAGCTCCAAAATCCATTTATCTGGTAGATTGCCGTGTTGAAATGCCAAATTTTGGTAAATTTCTTCAGTCAAACAGAGTTTTGAAGAAACATTGACACAAGCAATTGATTAACAAATCAATAAACTTGAATAATTATTGATATAAATAAGCCTGGCAGCTCTGTTTTGTTAAGCACACAAAGAAAATAAATATAAATTTTGAATTAATTCTTAAGAATGAAGAATATTTCCAGCTCCAAAATCCATTTATCTGGCAGATTGCCGTGTTGAAATGCCAAATTTTGGTAAATTTCTTCAGTCAAACAGGGTTTTGAAGAAACATTGACACTAGCAATTGATTAACAAATCAATAAGATTGAATAATTATTGATATAAATAAGCCTGGCAGCTCTGTTTTGTTAAGCACACAAAGAAAATAAATATAAATTTTGAATTAATTCTTAAGAATGAAGAATATTTCCAGCTCCAAAATCCATTTATCTGGTAGATTGCCGTGTTGAAATGCCAAATTTTGGTAAATATCTTCAGTCAAACAGAGTTTTGAAGAAACATTGACACAAGCAATTGATTAACAAATCAATAAACTTGAATAATTATTGATATAAATAAGCCTGGCAGCTCTGTTTTGTTAAGCACACAAAGAAAATAAATATAAATTTTGAATTAATTCTTAAGAATGAAGAATATTTCCAGCTCCAAAATCCATTTATCTGGCAGATTGCCGTGTTGAAATGCCAAATTTTGGTAAATTTCTTCAGTCAAACAGGGTTTTGAAGAAACATTGACACTAGCAATTGATTAACAAATCAATAAGATTGAATAATTATTGATATAAATAAGCCTGGCAGCTCTGTTTTGTTAACCACACTAAGAAAATCGATATAAATTTTGAATTAATTCTTAAGAATGAAGAATAATTTCAGTTCCAAAATCCATTTATCTGGCAGATTGCCGTGTTGAAATGCCAATTTTTTTTTTAAATTTCTTCAGTCAAACAGGGTTTTGAAGAAACATTGACACTAGCAATTGATTAACAAATCAATAATATTGAATAATTATTGATATAAATAAGCCTGGCAGCTCTGTTTTGTTAATCACACTAAGAAAATAAATATAAATTTTGAATTAATTCTTAAGAATGAAGAATATTTCCAGCTCCAAAATCCATTTATCTGGTAGATTGCCGTGTTGAAATGCCAAATTTTGGTAAATTTCTTCAGTCAGAGTTTTGAAGAAACATTGACACAAGCAATTGATTAACAAATCAATAAACTTGAATAATTATTGATATAAAAAAGCCTGGCAGCTCTGTTTTGTTAACCACACTAAGAAAAAAAATATGAATTTTGAATTAATTTTTAAGAATTATGAATATTTCCAGCTCCAAAATCCATTTATATGGCAGATTGCCGTGTTGAAATACCAAATTTTGGTAAATTTCTTCAGTCAAACAGGGTTTTGAAGAAACATTGACACTAGCAATTGATTAACAAATCAATAAGATTGAATAATTATTGATATAAATAAGCCTGGCAGCTCTGTTTTGTTAACCACACTAAGAAAATAAATATAAATTTTGAATTAATTCTTAAGAATGAAGAATATTTCCAGCTCCAAAATCCATTTATCTGGTAGATTGCCGTGTTGAAATGCCAAATTTTGGTAAATTTCTTCAGTCAAACAGAGTTTTGAAGAAACATTGACACAAGCAATTGATTAACAAATCAATAAACTTGAATAATTATTGATATAAATAAGCCTGGCAGCTCTGTTTTGTTAAGCACACAAAGAAAATAAATATAAATTTTGAATTAATTCTTAAGAATGAAGAATATTTCCAGCTCCAAAATCCATTTATCTGGCAGATTGCCGTGTTGAAATGCCAAATTTTGGTAAATTTCTTCAGTCAAACAGGGTTTTGAAGAAACATTGACACTAGCAATTGATTAACAAATCAATAAGATTGAATAATTATTGATATAAATAAGCCTGGCAGCTCTGTTTTGTTAAGCACACAAAGAAAATAAATATAAATTTTGAATTAATTCTTAAGAATGAAGAATATTTCCAGCTCCAAAATCCATTTATCTGGTAGATTGCCGTGTTGAAATACCAAATTTTGGTAAATTTCTTCAGTCAAACAGAGTTTTGAAGAAACATTGACACAAGCAATTGATTAACAAATCAATAAACTTGAATAATTATTGATATAAAAAAGCCTGGCAGCTCTGTTTTGTTAACCACACTAAGAAAAAAAATATGAATTTTGAATTAATTTTTAAGAATTATGAATATTTCCAGCTCCAAAATCCATTTATATGGCAGATTGCCGTGTTGAAATACCAAATTTTGGTAAATTTCTTCAGTCAAACAGGGTTTTGAAGAAACATTGACACTAGCAATTGATTAACAAATCAATAAGATTGAATAATTATTGATATAAATAAGCCTGGCAGCTCTGTTTTGTTAACCACACTAAGAAAATAAATATAAATTTTGAATTAATTCTTAAGAATGAAGAATATTTCCAGCTCCAAAATCCATTTATCTGGTAGATTGCCGTGTTGAAATGCCAAATTTTGGTAAATATCTTCAGTCAAACAGAGTTTTGAAGAAACATTGACACAAGCAATTGATTAACAAATCAATAAACTTGAATAATTATTGATATAAATAAGCCTGGCAGCTCTGTTTTGTTAAGCACACAAAGAAAATAAATATAAATTTTGAATTAATTCTTAAGAATGAAGAATATTTCCAGCTCCAAAATCCATTTATCTGGCAGATTGCCGTGTTGAAATGCCAAATTTTGGTAAATTTCTTCAGTCAAACAGGGTTTTGAAGAAACATTGACACTAGCAATTGATTAACAAATCAATAAGATTGAATAATTATTGATATAAATAAGCCTGGCAGCTCTGTTTTGTTAAGCACACAAAGAAAATAAATATAAATTTTTAATTAATTCTTAAGAATGAAGAATATTTCCAGCTCCAAAATCCATTTATCTGGTAGATTGCCGTGTTGAAATACCAAATTTTGGTAAATTTCTTCAGTCAAACAGAGTTTTGAAGAAACATTGACACAAGCAATTGATTAACAAATCAATAAACTTGAATAATTATTGATATAAATAAGCCTGGCAGCTCTGTTTTGTTAACCACACTAAGAAAATTGATATAAATTTTGAATTAATTCTTAAGAATGAAAAATAATTTCAGTTCCAAAATCCATTTATTTGGCAGATTGCCGTGTTGAAATGCCAAATTTTGGTAAATTTCTTCAGTCAAACAGGGTTTTGAAGAAACATTGACACTAGCAATTGATTAACAAATCAATAAACTTGAATAATTATTGATATAAATAAGCCTGGCAGCTCTGTTTTGTTAACCACACTAAGAAAATAAATACGAATTTTGAATTAATTTTTAAGAATTATGAATATTTCCAGCTCCAAAATCCATTTATATGGCAGATTGCCGTGTTGAAATACCAAATTTTGGTAAATTTCTTCAGTCAGAGTTTTGAAGAAACATTGACACAAGCAATTGATTAACAAATCAATAAACTTGAATAATTATTGATATAAATAAGCCTGGCAGCTCTGTTTTGTTAACCACACTAAGAAAATCGATATAAATTTTGAATTAATTCTTAAGAATGAAGAATAATTTCAGTTCCAAAATCCATTTATCTGGCAGATTGCCGTGTTGAAATGCCAATTTTTTTTTAAATTTCTTCAGTCAAACAGGGTTTTGAAGAAACATTGACACTAGCAATTGATTAACAAATCAATAATATTGAATAATTATTGATATAAATAAGCCTGGCAGCTCTGTTTTGTTAATCACACTAAGAAAATAAATATAAATTTTGAATTAATTCTTAAGAATGAAGAATATTTCCAGCTCCAAAATCCATTTATCTGGTAGATTGCCGTGTTGAAATGCCAAATTTTGGTAAATTTCTTCAGTCAGAGTTTTGAAGAAACATTGACACAAGCAATTGATTAACAAATCAATAAACTTGAATAATTATTGATATAAAAAAGCCTGGCAGCTCTGTTTTGTTAACCACACTAAGAAAAAAAATATGAATTATGAATTAATTTTTAAGAATTATGAATATTTCCAGCTCCAAAATCCATTTATATGGCAGATTGCCGTGTTGAAATACCAAATTTTGGTAAATTTCTTCAGTCAAACAGGGTTTTGAAGAAACATTGACACTAGCAATTGATTAACAAATCAATAAGATTGAATAATTATTGATATAAATAAGCCTGGCAGCTCTGTTTTGTTAACCACACTAAGAAAATAAATATAAATTTTGAATTAATTCTTAAGAATGAAGAATATTTCCAGCTCCAAAATCCATTTATCTGGTAGATTGCCGTGTTGAAATGCCAAATTTTGGTAAATTTCTTCAGTCAAACAGAGTTTTGAAGAAACATTGACACAAGCAATTGATTAACAAATCAATAAACTTGAATAATTATTGATATAAATAAGCCTGGCAGCTCTGTTTTGTTAAGCACACAAAGAAAATAAATATAAATTTTGAATTAATTCTTAAGAATGAAGAATATTTCCAGCTCCAAAATCCATTTATCTGGCAGATTGCCGTGTTGAAATGCCAAATTTTGGTAAATTTCTTCAGTCAAACAGGGTTTTGAAGAAACATTGACACTAGCAATTGATTAACAAATCAATAAGATTGAATAATTATTGATATAAATAAGCCTGGCAGCTCTGTTTTGTTAAGCACACAAAGAAAATAAATATAAATTTTGAATTAATTCTTAAGAATGAAGAATATTTCCAGCTCCAAAATCCATTTATCTGGTAGATTGCCGTGTTGAAATACCAAATTTTGGTAAATTTCTTCAGTCAAACAGGGTTTTGAAGAAACATTGACACTAGCAATTGATTAACAAATCAATAATATTGAATAATTATTGATATAAATAAGCCTGGCAGCTCTGTTTTGTTAACCACACTAAGAAAATAATTATAAATTTTGAATTAATTTTTAAGAATGATGAATATTTCCAGCTCCAAAATCCATTTATATGGCAGATTGCCGTGTTGAAATACCAAATTTTGGTAAATTTCTTCAGTCAAACAGGGTTTTGAAGAAACATTGACACTAGCAATTGATTAACAAATCAATAAGATTGAATAATTATTGATATAAATAAGCCTGGCAGCTCTGTTTTGTTAAGCACACAAAGAAAATAAATATAAATTTTGAATTAATTCTTAAGAATGAAGAATATTTCCAGCTCCAAAATCCATTTATCTGGTAGATTGCCGTGTTGAAATGCCAAATTTTGGTAAATATCTTCAGTCAAACAGAGTTTTGAAGAAACATTGACACAAGCAATTGATTAACAAATCAATAAACTTGAATAATTATTGATATAAATAAGCCTGGCAGCTCTGTTTTGTTAAGCACACAAAGAAAATAAATATAAATTTTGAATTAATTCTTAAGAATGAAGAATATTTCCAGCTCCAAAATCCATTTATCTGGCAGATTGCCGTGTTGAAATGCCAAATTTTGGTAAATTTCTTCAGTCAAACAGGGTTTTGAAGAAACATTGACACTAGCAATTGATTAACAAATCAATAAGATTGAATAATTATTGATATAAATAAGCCTGGCAGCTCTGTTTTGTTAACCACACTAAGAAAATCGATATAAATTTTGAATTAATTCTTAAGAATGAAGAATAATTTCAGTTCCAAAATCCATTTATCTGGCAGATTGCCGTGTTGAAATGCCAATTTTTTTTTTAAATTTCTTCAGTCAAACAGGGTTTTGAAGAAACATTGACACTAGCAATTGATTAACAAATCAATAATATTGAATAATTATTGATATAAATAAGCCTGGCAGCTCTGTTTTGTTAATCACACTAAGAAAATAAATATAAATTTTGAATTAATTCTTAAGAATGAAGAATATTTCCAGCTCCAAAATCCATTTATCTGGTAGATTGCCGTGTTGAAATGCCAAATTTTGGTAAATTTCTTCAGTCAGAGTTTTGAAGAAACATTGACACAAGCAATTGATTAACAAATCAATAAACTTGAATAATTATTGATATAAAAAAGCCTGGCAGCTCTGTTTTGTTAACCACACTAAGAAAAAAAATATGAATTTTGAATTAATTTTTAAGAATTATGAATATTTCCAGCTCCAAAATCCATTTATATGGCAGATTGCCGTGTTGAAATACCAAATTTTGGTAAATTTCTTCAGTCAAACAGGGTTTTGAAGAAACATTGACACTAGCAATTGATTAACAAATCAATAAGATTGAATAATTATTGATATAAATAAGCCTGGCAGCTCTGTTTTGTTAACCACACTAAGAAAATAAATATAAATTTTGAATTAATTCTTAAGAATGAAGAATATTTCCAGCTCCAAAATCCATTTATCTGGTAGATTGCCGTGTTGAAATGCCAAATTTTGGTAAATTTCTTCAGTCAAACAGAGTTTTGAAGAAACATTGACACAAGCAATTGATTAACAAATCAATAAACTTGAATAATTATTGATATAAATAAGCCTGGCAGCTCTGTTTTGTTAAGCACACAAAGAAAATAAATATAAATTTTGAATTAATTCTTAAGAATGAAGAATATTTCCAGCTCCAAAATCCATTTATCTGGCAGATTGCCGTGTTGAAATGCCAAATTTTGGTAAATTTCTTCAGTCAAACAGGGTTTTGAAGAAACATTGACACTAGCAATTGATTAACAAATCAATAAGATTGAATAATTATTGATATAAATAAGCCTGGCAGCTCTGTTTTGTTAAGCACACAAAGAAAATAAATATAAATTTTGAATTAATTCTTAAGAATGAAGAATATTTCCAGCTCCAAAATCCATTTATCTGGTAGATTGCCGTGTTGAAATACCAAATTTTGGTAAATTTCTTCAGTCAAACAGAGTTTTGAAGAAACATTGACACAAGCAATTGATTAACAAATCAATAAACTTGAATAATTATTGATATAAAAAAGCCTGGCAGCTCTGTTTTGTTAACCACACTAAGAAAAAAAATATGAATTTTGAATTAATTTTTAAGAATTATGAATATTTCCAGCTCCAAAATCCATTTATATGGCAGATTGCCGTGTTGAAATACCAAATTTTGGTAAATTTCTTCAGTCAAACAGGGTTTTGAAGAAACATTGACACTAGCAATTGATTAACAAATCAATAAGATTGAATAATTATTGATATAAATAAGCCTGGCAGCTCTGTTTTGTTAACCACACTAAGAAAATAAATATAAATTTTGAATTAATTCTTAAGAATGAAGAATATTTCCAGCTCCAAAATCCATTTATCTGGTAGATTGCCGTGTTGAAATGCCAAATTTTGGTAAATATCTTCAGTCAAACAGAGTTTTGAAGAAACATTGACACAAGCAATTGATTAACAAATCAATAAACTTGAATAATTATTGATATAAATAAGCCTGGCAGCTCTGTTTTGTTAAGCACACAAAGAAAATAAATATAAATTTTGAATTAATTCTTAAGAATGAAGAATATTTCCAGCTCCAAAATCCATTTATCTGGCAGATTGCCGTGTTGAAATGCCAAATTTTGGTAAATTTCTTCAGTCAAACAGGGTTTTGAAGAAACATTGACACTAGCAATTGATTAACAAATCAATAAGATTGAATAATTATTGATATAAATAAGCCTGGCAGCTCTGTTTTGTTAAGCACACAAAGAAAATAAATATAAATTTTTAATTAATTCTTAAGAATGAAGAATATTTCCAGCTCCAAAATCCATTTATCTGGTAGATTGCCGTGTTGAAATACCAAATTTTGGTAAATTTCTTCAGTCAAACAGAGTTTTGAAGAAATATTGACACAAGCAATTGATTAACAAATCAATAAACTTGAATAATTATTGATATAAATAAGCCTGGCAGCTCTGTT
The DNA here is from genome assembly GCF_980474605.1 of Leiobunum rupestre. Lineage (NCBI taxonomy): Eukaryota > Metazoa > Arthropoda > Arachnida > Opiliones > Sclerosomatidae > Leiobunum > Leiobunum rupestre. The sequence continues at coordinate 12,930,273 of NC_143386.1, forward strand.
TTGTTAACCACACTAAGAAAATTGATATAAATTTTGAATTAATTCTTAAGAATGAAAAATAATTTCAGTTCCAAAATCCATTTATTTGGCAGATTGCCGTGTTGAAATGCCAAATTTTGGTAAATTTCTTCAGTCAAACAGGGTTTTGAAGAAACATTGACACTAGCAATTGATTAACAAATCAATAAACTTGAATAATTATTGATATAAATAAGCCTGGCAGCTCTGTTTTGTTAACCACACTAAGAAAATAAATACGAATTTTGAATTAATTTTTAAGAATTATGAATATTTCCAGCTCCAAAATCCATTTATATGGCAGATTGCCGTGTTGAAATACCAAATTTTGGTAAATTTCTTCAGTCAGAGTTTTGAAGAAACATTGACACAAGCAATTGATTAACAAATCAATAAACTTGAATAATTATTGATATAAATAAGCCTGGCAGCTCTGTTTTGTTAACCACACTAAGAAAATCGATATAAATTTTGAATTAATTCTTAAGAATGAAGAATAATTTCAGTTCCAAAATCCATTTATCTGGCAGATTGCCGTGTTGAAATGCCAATTTTTTTTTAAATTTCTTCAGTCAAACAGGGTTTTGAAGAAACATTGACACTAGCAATTGATTAACAAATCAATAATATTGAATAATTATTGATATAAATAAGCCTGGCAGCTCTGTTTTGTTAATCACACTAAGAAAATAAATATAAATTTTGAATTAATTCTTAAGAATGAAGAATATTTCCAGCTCCAAAATCCATTTATCTGGTAGATTGCCGTGTTGAAATGCCAAATTTTGGTAAATTTCTTCAGTCAGAGTTTTGAAGAAACATTGACACAAGCAATTGATTAACAAATCAATAAACTTGAATAATTATTGATATAAAAAAGCCTGGCAGCTCTGTTTTGTTAACCACACTAAGAAAAAAAATATGAATTATGAATTAATTTTTAAGAATTATGAATATTTCCAGCTCCAAAATCCATTTATATGGCAGATTGCCGTGTTGAAATACCAAATTTTGGTAAATTTCTTCAGTCAAACAGGGTTTTGAAGAAACATTGACACTAGCAATTGATTAACAAATCAATAAGATTGAATAATTATTGATATAAATAAGCCTGGCAGCTCTGTTTTGTTAACCACACTAAGAAAATAAATATAAATTTTGAATTAATTCTTAAGAATGAAGAATATTTCCAGCTCCAAAATCCATTTATCTGGTAGATTGCCGTGTTGAAATGCCAAATTTTGGTAAATTTCTTCAGTCAAACAGAGTTTTGAAGAAACATTGACACAAGCAATTGATTAACAAATCAATAAACTTGAATAATTATTGATATAAATAAGCCTGGCAGCTCTGTTTTGTTAAGCACACAAAGAAAATAAATATAAATTTTGAATTAATTCTTAAGAATGAAGAATATTTCCAGCTCCAAAATCCATTTATCTGGCAGATTGCCGTGTTGAAATGCCAAATTTTGGTAAATTTCTTCAGTCAAACAGGGTTTTGAAGAAACATTGACACTAGCAATTGATTAACAAATCAATAAGATTGAATAATTATTGATATAAATAAGCCTGGCAGCTCTGTTTTGTTAAGCACACAAAGAAAATAAATATAAATTTTGAATTAATTCTTAAGAATGAAGAATATTTCCAGCTCCAAAATCCATTTATCTGGTAGATTGCCGTGTTGAAATACCAAATTTTGGTAAATTTCTTCAGTCAAACAGGGTTTTGAAGAAACATTGACACTAGCAATTGATTAACAAATCAATAATATTGAATAATTATTGATATAAATAAGCCTGGCAGCTCTGTTTTGTTAACCACACTAAGAAAATAATTATAAATTTTGAATTAATTTTTAAGAATTATGAATATTTCCAGCTCCAAAATCCATTTATATGGCAGATTGCCGTGTTGAAATACCAAATTTTGGTAAATTTCTTCAGTCAAACAGGGTTTTGAAGAAACATTGACACTAGCAATTGATTAACAAATCAATAAGATTGAATAATTATTGATATAAATAAGCCTGGCAGCTCTGTTTTGTTAACCACACTAAGAAAATAAATATAAATTTTGAATTAATTCTTAAGAATGAAGAATAATTTCAGTTCCAAAATCCATTTATCTGGCAGATTGCCGTGTTGAAATGCCAAATTTTTTTAAATTTCTTCAGTCAAACAGGGTTTTGAAGAAACATTGACACTAGCAATTGATTAACAAATCAATAAACTTGAATAATTATTGATATAAATAAGCCTGGCAGCTCTGTTTTGTTAACCACACTAAGAAAATAAATATAAATTTTGAATTAATTCTTAAGAATGAAGAATATTTCCAGCTCCAAAATCCATTTATCTGGTAGATTGCCGTGTTGAAATGCCAAATTTTGGTAAATTTCTTCAGTCAGAGTTTTGAAGAAACATTGACACAAGCAATTGATTAACAAATCAATAAACTTGAATAATTATTGATATAAAAAAGCCTGGCAGCTCTGTTTTGTTAACCACACTAAGAAAAAAAATATGAATTTTGAATTAATTTTTAAGAATTATGAATATTTCCAGCTCCAAAATCCATTTATATGGCAGATTGCCGTGTTGAAATACCAAATTTTGGTAAATTTCTTCAGTCAAACTTTTTGTCTCGCTTATCTTCTGCCACGCCCATACCGAGAGCATAAAAGGAGACGTCTTTTATCGCCGTTCTCAGAGCGCCAGCAACTTTCGACCGGATCTAACTGTTTCTGTTTTGCAGGTAACTTATAACTTTTTGTATTATTATTGTTTTTTAACTGCGTATGCTGGTGCTCTCACGGTGACATAACATTGACATTTATCTGATTTTTTTGTTATCCTATACATTACTTTCTTCTTAAAATGAGTGACGCAACCATTTCCACAGTTCTACAAGAACTAAAAAAATGAGAGCGGATAATAAGAATGAATTTGATAAATTAAACTCCGCTAATCAAATGGTCTGCTCAAAACTCGATAAAATTTGCAAAAAATTGAATGAACACGAAACCCGAATAAGTGATTTAGAAAAGAAAATAGATGAAGTGGATACTATCAAATTCGAGTGCGATAATTTTCAAGATTCAGTTATTATGAAGTTAGGGGAAAAACGGAGAAGATCGAGCCCAGCTAGCTAAAGAAGTTAAAAATCTTTTTATTGAAATGTTGGGCATTGAGGTTAATATAATGGCTCACCAAATATATAGGAGGGGCGAAAATAAGCGAATAATTGTAAAATTAGATAATGCATCACTCAAATCTGAAATATTGAAAAATTGTTACAAATTAAAAGGTTCCCAAATTTTTATATCGCATGATTTTACCAGCAAGCAAGAGTTAGTGAGGTATCACCTCCGTCAATTTATTAGAGCGCCCGAAAACAAATCAGCTAAATTTCAAACTCAGTATACAGTTGTTAAAGATGGGCAAACCTATTATTATAACGAGATTAAAAAATGTGTAGAATTAAAAACTAATAATACCCAATAAAAATTCTGTCTTCAAATATTTTCTTTTACTCTTAAAAAAACCCTTATTTATGAAGCTAGTATATGCAAATATCCGAAGCGCAAATTGTAACTTGCCTAGCCTTATCGCGCAATCTAATGATAAAAACATTGATATTTTTGCAATTACCGAAACATGGTTTCAGAATAATTTTTCTACATTTATCCCTAACTATGTCTTTACTGGTTCCGGAAACCGAACGGGAGGTGGAGTGGGGTTTTACTTAAAACAAGATTTAAAATTCACTGTATTAACAGACTGCTGTCTCTTCGACATCGATATCGAATGTCACTGTATCAGACTAATATGCTCGAATGATGTATTTCTTGTAATCTACAGACCCCACTCCTCCAAATTTAATTATTTCTTGGAAAAATGTGAACAGGTTATAAATAATATCATTAAGACTAAAACTAATATAATCATAGCAGGGGACTTCAATTATGATCTAATTTCTAATACTCCGTGTTCACTCGCTATTATTGACCTATTCTCAAGCCATGGCCTTATTAAAACCGTAAACGAACCAACTAGACTACAATCGACTCCGCCTAGATGCCTAGATAATATTTTTACTAATGTCCATGGTACTACCAAAGTCCTAAAAAATTACGACATATCAGATCATTTACCGATTGCGTTCTCATACGTCAATATAAAAAATAACCCAATCACCATATGTACCAGAGACTTATCTCTTAAGAATATGAATTATTTTGCCCAAGTCATTAGTCGTATACAGTGGGACAACCTTTACAGTTGTGACAATGTAAATGAAGCATACAATTTATTTAACGATACAATCTCTCAGATATATAAAAATGTATTTAAATTTAAAAATATAAAATTATGTCAAGATTCTTGGATTACTGAAAACTTAAAAAATAGTATAAAATATAAACGTAAACTTTATAAACTTTATAAACGTAATCCTTCTATGCAAAATAAATCTAACTACATCCAGCACCGAAACTTTTGTAACAATCAGATTAGAAACTCGCGTAGCTCCTATATCTATAATAAACTAGAGGGTGCTCGCTCGTGCAGAGATCAATGGAAAATTATCAACTCGGTAACTGGCAATACAAAAACTTCAAAACCAATTCCAGAGTCCTTATCTGCTAATATTATGAACACCCATTTTTCTACAATAGTCAATTCCGACATTGAATCTCACGCCGACCTAAAAATAAATTCTAATCCCTCAACCTGCGCCCTCTTTCCAGTAACGGAAAGAGAAGTGCAGGAAGTAATTGGAAGTTTACCCTCGGCCAGCTCTCCTGGGTTGGACGAAATGCACCCTAGACCAATAAAATTTGTCATGACTCACATTATTACACCTCTGGTTTTTTTAATAAACCTCTCTTTCACTAAGGGAGCTTATCCTGATAAATTAAAATCTACCGCTATAACGCCAATCTTTAAAAAAGGTGACCCCTGCGACCCTAATAATTATAGGCCAATTTCTGTGTTGTCGTTCTTCTCAAAAGTGTTTGACAAATGTTATTTGTCTAGAATTTCGTCATTCTGTGATAAACATAATTTAATAACAGAAAAACAATTTGGTTTTCGACCTGGTAGGGGAACAGAACACGCCATATCAATAGTTTATAGTAAAATTCTCAATGCCCTAGACATTTCTAAATACTGTGTTGGTGTGTTTCTAGACGTAGAAAAAGCGTTTGATAGCGTTCCACATAAGCGACTCCTTCAAAAAATTGAAAAACTGGGTGTTCGGGGTGTTGCGTTGGATTGGCTTCGCAGCTATTTGACAGGTCGGATGAATGTGACCAAAATCAACAATAAACTATCAGACCCAAAACCTGTAAAGATTGGACTACCACAGGGCTCAATAATATCTCCGATGCTTTTTAATCTATATATAAATGACCTCTCTTATATTTTACCCCATTGGATCTATATGTACGCTGATGATACCATAATGATTTTGGAAAGCTTTAATCTAGAATCACTTATTAAAACGACAAATGACTACCTGAATTTAATTGATAAATGGCTTGAGGATAACGGTCTTAAATTAAATAAAATAAAAACTGAATATATAATATTCTCTAATCAGGGTAAAACAATAAATGACGCTCTGTGTAAAGTATTTATAAAGGGTTATGAAATTAAAAGAGTTTTGGTTTACAAATACCTGGGTATACTGTTTGATCAACATTTAACTTGGAACGAACATATAAATTCTATCTGTAAAAAATTATCTAGTGCTGTTTATCTAATCCGGAAATGTAAACAATTATTCCCGCGATCAATCTTATTCCAGCTCTATTATAGTTTTTTTTACTCGCGTGTCCTGTACGGAATTGTGGTCTGGGGAAATACATGTAACAACAATATCAAAAGAATACAAGTACTACAAAAACGTACTTTGAGAAATATCTATAACAAGGAATGGCTTTCTCATACCAGACCACTCTTCCAACAGAGTAAATTACTTAACATCACACAAATTTATAAATTTGTATGTTTGAATTTTATTTACAAAAGTGTAAAATCCGAGCCAGGTACTCTCTTTAAAATGAACTCTACTAAAAAAATTACAAGAGCAAATACTATGATAGCAACGCCATTTTGTAAAACAACAAAAAATTAACTTCTATATTTTACGCCGGCGTACAATTACTCAATTTACATTATTATAAAATTGCAAACTTAAAAACGGAAATGGAAGTTAAAAACACTTTTAAAAGAATAGTTCTTGAGACTGAGTAGACCCAACTATTAATTTGTACTTTTTTCAGTTTTAACTTAGTTTTATTTATTTTATGTACGGTTCCTTTTTAAAATTGCTATATTTTGAATTGTTTTATTTTACATTGTTACTTTGTTAATTAATATTGTAGTAGTTAGACCAAAACTGTATTATTTAATATTGTAAGAGGGCTATAAGTCGCAAGTTGATTTGGCCCTCTAACCAAAAATACTAAAAACTTAAAAAATAAAATATATTTGAATTTGAATTTGAATTTGAAGAAACATTGACACTAGCAATTGATTAACAAATCAATAAGATTGAATAATTATTGATATAAATAAGCCTGGCAGCTCTGTTTTGTTAACCACACAAAGAAAATAAATATAAATTTTGAATTAATTCTTAAGAATTATGAATATTTCTAGCTCCAAAATCCATTTATCTGGTAGATTGCCGTGTTGAAATACCAAATTTTGGTAAATTTCTTCAGTCAAACAGAGTTTTCAAGAAACATTGACACAAGCAATTGATTAACAAATCAATAAACTTGAATAATTATTGATATAAATAAGCCTGGCAGCTCTGTTTTGTTAATCACACTAAGAAAATAAAAATAAATTTGAATTAATTCTTAAGAATTATGAATATTTCTAGCTCCAAAATCCATTTATCTGGTAGATTGCCGTTTTGAAATTCCAAATTTTGGTAAATTTCTTTAGTTTAACAAGAAAAATCGGCACATGTAATTCATTAACAAATCTACAAACTTGAATAATTATTGATATTAATAAGCCTGGCAGCTCTGTTTTGTTAACCACACTAAGAAAATAAATATAAATTTTGAATTAATTTATAAGAATTATGAATATTTCCAGCTCCAAAATCCATTTATATGGCAGATTGCCGTGTTGAAATGCCAAATTTTTGTAAATTTCTTCAGTCAAACAGGGTTTTGAAGAAACATTGACACTAGCAATTGATTAACAAATCAATAAACTTGAATAATTAATGATATAAATAAGCCTGCCAGCTCTGTTTTGTTAAACACACTAAGAAAATAAATATAAATTTTGAATTAATTCTTAAGAATGAAGAATATTTCCAGCTCCAAAATCCATTTATCTGGTAGATTGCCGTGTTGAAATGCCAAATTTTGGTAAATTTCTTCAGTCAAACAGAGTTTTGAAGAAACATTGACACAAGCAATTGATTAACAAATCATAAACTTGAATAATTATTGATATAAATAAGCCTGGCAGCTCTGTTTTGTTAACCACACTAAGAAAATCGATATAAATTTTGAATTAATTCTTAAGAATGAAGAATAATTTCAGTTCCAAAATCCATTTATCTGGCAGATTGCCGTGTTGAAATGCCAATTTTTTTTTAAATTTCTTCAGTCAAACAGGGTTTTGAAGAAACATTGACACTAGCAATTGATTAACAAATCAATAATATTGAATAATTATTGATATAAATAAGCCTGGCAGCTCTGTTTTGTTAATCACACTAAGAAAATAAATATAAATTTTGAATTAATTCTTAAGAATGAAGAATATTTCCAGCTCCAAAATCCATTTATCTGGTAGATTGCCGTGTTGAAATGCCAAATTTTGGTAAATTTCTTCAGTCAGAGTTTTGAAGAAACATTGACACAAGCAATTGATTAACAAATCAATAAACTTGAATAATTATTGATATAAAAAAGCCTGGCAGCTCTGTTTTGTTAACCACACTAAGAAAAAAAATATGAATTTTGAATTAATTTTTAAGAATTATGAATATTTCCAGCTCCAAAATCCATTTATATGGCAGATTGCCGTGTTGAAATACCAAATTTTGGTAAATTTCTTCAGTCAAACAGGGTTTTGAAGAAACATTGACACAAGCAATTGATTAACAAATCAATAAACTTGAATAATTATTGATATAAATAAGCCTGGCAGCTCTGTTTTGTTAAGCACACAAAGAAAATAAATATAAATTTTGAATTAATTCTTAAGAATGAAGAATATTTCCAGCTCCAAAATCCATTTATCTGGCAGATTGCCGTGTTGAAATGCCAAATTTTGGTAAATTTCTTCAGTCAAACAGGGTTTTGAAGAAACATTGACACTAGCAATTGATTAACAAATCAATAAGATTGAATAATTATTGATATAAATAAGCCTGGCAGCTCTGTTTTGTTAAGCACACAAAGAAAATAAATATAAATTTCGAATTAATTCTTAAGAATGAAGAATATTTCCAGCTCCAAAATCCATTTATCTGGTAGATTGCCGTGTTGAAATAACAAATTTTGGTAAATTTCTTCAGTCAAACAGAGTTTTGAAGAAACATTGACACAAGCAATTGATTAACAAATCAATAAACTTGAATAATTATTGATATAAATAAGCCTGGCAGCTCTGTTTTGTTAACCACACTAAGAAAATCGATATAAATTTTGAATTAATTCTTAAGAATGAAAAATAATTTCAGTTCCAAAATCCATTTATCTGGCAGATTGCCGTGTTGAAATGCCAAATTTTTTTAAATTTCTTCAGTCAAACAGGGTTTTGAAGAAACATTGACACTAGCAATTGATTAACAAATCAATAAACTTGAATAATTATTGATATAAATAAGCCTGGCAGCTCTGTTTTGTTAACCACACTAAGAAAATAAATACGAATTTTGAATTAATTTTTAAGAATTATGAATATTTCCAGCTCCAAAATCCATTTATATGGCAGATTGCCGTGTTGAAATACCAAATTTTGGTAAATTTCTTCAGTCAAACAGGGTTTTGAAGAAACATTGACACTAGCAATTGATTAACAAATCAATAAACTTGAATAATTATTGATATAAATAAGACTGGCAGCTCTGTTTTATTAACCACACTAAGAAAATCGATATAAATTTTGAATTAATTCTTAAGAATGAAGAATAATTTCAGTTCCAAAATCCATTTATCTGGCAGATTGCCGTGTTGAAATGCCAAATTTTGGTAAATTTCTTCAGTCAAACAGGGTTTTGAAGAAACATTGACACTAGCAATTGATTTACAAATCAATAAACTTGAATAATTAATTATATAAATAAGCCTGGCAGCTCTGTTTTGTTAACCACACTAAGAAAATAAATATAAATTTTGAATTAATTCTTAAGAATGAAGGATATTTCCAGCTCCAAAATCTATTTATCTGGCAGATTGCCGTGTTGAAATGCCAAATTTTGGTAAATTTCTTCAGTCAAACAGGGTTTTGAAGAAACATTGACACTAGCAATTGATTAACAAATCAATAAACTTGAATAATTATTGATATAAATAAGACTGGCAGCTCTGTTTTATTAACCACACTAAGAAAATCGATATAAATTTTGAATTAATTTTTAAGAATGAAGAATAATTTCAGTTCCAAAATCCATTTATCTGGCAGATTGCCGTGTTGAAATGCCAAATTTTGGTAAATTTCTTCAGTCAAACAGGGTTTTGAAGAAACATTGACACTAGCAATTGATTAACAAATCAATAAACTTGAATAATTATTGATATAAATAAGCCTGGCAGCTCTGTTTTGTTAACCACACTAAGAAAATAAATATGAATTTTGAATTAATTTTTAAGAATTATGAATATTTCCAGCTCCAAAATCCATTTATATGGCAGATTGTAGTGTTGAAATACCAAATTTTGGTAAATTTCTTCAGTCAAACAGGGTTTTGAAGAAACATTGACACTAGCAATTGATTAACAAATCAATAAGATTGAATAATTATTGATATAAATAAGCCTGGCAGCTCTGTTTTGTTAATCACACTAAGAAAATAAATATAAATTTTGAATTAATTCTTATGTATGAAGAATAATTTCAGTTCCAAAATCCATTTATCTGGCAGATTGCCGTGTTGAAATGCCAAATTTTGGTAAATTTCTTCAGTCAAACAGGGTTTTGAAGAAACATTGACACTAGCAATTGATTAACAAATCAATAAACTTGAATAATTATTGATATAAATAAGCCTGGCAGCTCTGTTTTGTTAATCACACTAAGAAAATAAATATAAATTTTGAATTAATTCTTATGAATGAAGAATAATTTCAGTTCCAAAATCCATTTATCTGGCAGATTGCCGTGTTGAAATGCCAAATTTTGGTAAATTTCTTCAGTCAAACAGGGTTTTGAAGAAACATTGACACTAGCAATTGATTAACAAATCAATAAACTTGAATAATTATTGATATAAATAAGCCTGGCAGCTCTGTTTTGTTAATCACACTAAGAAAATAAATATAAATTTTGAATTAATTTTTAAGTATTATGAATATTTCCAGCTCCAAAATCCATTTATATGGCAGATTGCCGTGTTGAAATACCAAATTTTGGTAAATTTCTTCAGTCAAACAGGGTTTTGAAGAAACATTGACACTAGCAATTGATTAACAAATCAATAAGATTGAATAATTATTGATATAAATAAGCCTGGCAGCTCTGTTTTGTTAACCACACTAAGAAAATAAATATAAATTTTGAATTAATTCTTAAGAATTATGAATATTTCCAGCTCCAAAATCCATTTATATGGCAGATTGCCGTGTTGAAATGCCAAATTTTGGTAAATTTCTTCAGTCAAACAGGGTTTTGAAGAAACATTGACACTAGCAATTGATTAACAAATCAATAAACTTGAATAATTATTGATATAAATAAGCCTGGCAGCTCTGTTTTGTTAATCACACTAAGAAAATAAATATAAATTTTGAATTAATTCTTATGTATGAAGAATAATTTCAGTTCCAAAATCCATTTATCTGGCAGATTGCCGTGTTGAAATGCCAAATTTTGGTAAATTTCTTCAGTCAAACAGGGTTTTGAAGAAACATTGACACTAGCAATTGATTAACAAATCAATAAACTTGAATAATTATTGATATAAATAAGCCTGGCAGCTCTGTTTTGTTAATCACACTAAGAAAATAAATATAAATTTTGAATTAATTCTTATGAATGAAGAATAATTTCAGTTCCAAAATCCATTTATCTGGCAGATTGCCGTGTTGAAATGCCAAATTTTGGTAAATTTCTTCAGTCAAACAGGGTTTTGAAGAAACATTGACACTAGCAATTGATTAACAAATCAATAAACTTGAATAATTATTGATATAAATAAGCCTGGCAGCTCTGTTTTGTTAATCACACTAAGAAAATAAATATAAATTTTGAATTAATTCTTATGAATGAAGGATATTTCCAGCTCCAAAATCCATTTATGTGGTAGATTGCCGTTTTGAAATGCCAAATTTTGGTAAATTTCTTCAGTCAAACAGAGTTTTGAAGAAACATTGACACTAGCAATTGATTAACAAATCAATAAACTTGAATAATTAATGATATAAATAAGCCTGGCAGCTCTGTTTTGTTAACCACACTAAGAAAATAAATATAAATTTTGAATTAATTCTTAAGAATGAAGGATATTTCCAGCTCCAAAATCTATTTATCTGGCAGATTGCCGTGTTGAAATGCCAAATTTTGGTAAATTTCTTCAGTCAAACAGGGTTTTGAAGAAACATTGACACAAGCAATTGATTAACAAATCAATAAACTTGAATAATTATTGATATAAATAAGCCTGGCAGCTCTGTTTTGTTAATCACACTAAGAAAATAAATATAAATTTTGTATTAATTCTTATGAATGAAGAATAATTTCAGTTCCAAAATCCATTTATCTGGCAGATTGCCGTGTTGAAATACCAAATTTTGGTAAATTTCTTCAGTCAAACAGAGTTTTGAAGAAACATTGACACTAGCAATTGATTAACAAATCAATAATATTGAATAATTATTGATATAAATAAGCCTGGCAGCTCTGTTTTGTTAACCACACTAAGAAAATAAATATAAATTTTGAATTAATTCTTAAGAATGAAGAATATTTCCAGCTCCAAAATCCATTTATCTGGTAGATTGCCGTGTTGAAATGCCAAATTTTGGTAAATTTCTTCAGTCAAACAGGGTTTTGAAGAAACATTGACACTAGCAATTGATTAACAAATCAATAAAATTGAATAATTAATTATATAAATAAGCCTGGCAGCTCGGTTTTGTTAACCACACTAAGAAAATAAATATAAATTTTGAATTAATTCTTAAGAATGAAGGATAATTTCAGTTCCAAAATCCATTTATCTGGCAGATTGCCGTGTTGAAATACCAAATTTTGGTAAATTTCTTCAGTCAAACAGAGTTTTGAAGAAACATTGACACTAGCAATTGATTAACAAATCAATAATATTGAATAATTATTGATATAAATAAGCCTGGCAGCTCTGTTTTGTTAACCACACTAAGAAAATAAATATAAGTTTTGAATTAATTCTTAAGAATGAAGAATATTTCCAGCTCCAAAATCCATTTATCTGGTAGATTGCCGTGTTGAAATGCCAAATTTTGGTAAATTTCTTCAGTCAAACAGGGTTTTGAAGAAACATTGACACTAGCAATTGATTAACAAATCAATAAAATTGAATAATTAATTATATAAATAAGCCTGGCAGCTCGGTTTTGTTAACCACACTAAGAAAATAAATATAAATTTTGAATTAATTCTTAAGAATGAAGGATAATTACAGTTCCAAAATCCATTTATCTGGCAGATTGCCGTGTTGAAATACCAAATTTTGGTAAATTTCTTCAGTCAAACAGAGTTTTGAAGAAACATTGACACTAGCAATTGATTAACAAATCAATAATATTGAATAATTATTGATATAAATAAGCCTGGCAGCTCTGTTTTGTTAACCACACTAAGAAAATAAATATAAATTTTGAATTAATTCTTAAGAATGAAGAATATTTCCAGCTCCAAACTCCATTTATCTGGTAGATTGCCGTGTTGAAATGCCAAATTTTGGTAAATTTCTTCAGTCAAACAGGGTTTTGAAGAAACATTGACACTAGCAATTGATTAACAAATCAATAAACTTGAATAATTAATGATATAAATAAGCCTGGCAGCTCTGTTTTGTTAACCACACTAAGAAAATAAATATAAATTTTGAATTAATTCTTATGAATGAAGAATAATTTCAGTTCCAAAATCCATTTATCTGGCAGATTGCCGTGTTGAAATGCCAAATTTTGGTAAATTTCTTCAGTCAAACAGGGTTTTGAAGAAACATTGACACTAGCAATTGATTAACAAATCAATAAACTTGAATAATTATTGAGATAAATAAGCCTTGCAGCTCTGTTTTGTTAATCACACTAAGAAAATAAATATACATTTTGAATTAATGCTTAAGAATGAAGAATATTTCCAGCTCCAAAATCCATTTATATGGCAGATTGCCGTGTTGAAATACCAAATTTTGGTAAATTTCTTCAGTCAAACAGGGTTTTGAAGAAACATTGACACTAGCAATTGATTAACAAATCAATAATATTGAATAATTATTGATATAAATAAGCCTGGCAGCTCTGTTTTGTTAACCACACTAAGAAAATAAATATAAATTTTGAATTAATTCTTAAGAATGAAGAATATTTCCAGCTCCAAAATCCATTTATCTGGTAGATTGCCGTGTTGAAATGCCAAATTTTGGTAAATTTCTTCAGTCAAACAGGGTTTTGAAGAAACATTGACACTAGCAATTGATTAACAAATCAATAAACTTGAATAATTAATTATATAAATAAGCCTGGCAGCTCGGTTTTGTTATCCACACTAAGAAAATAAATATAAATTTTGAATTAATTCTTAAGAATGAAGGATAATTTCAGTTCCAAAATCCATTTATCTGGCAGATTGCCGTGTTGAAATACCAAATTTTGGTAAATTTCTTCAGTCAAACAGAGTTTTGAAGAAACATTGACACTAGCAATTGATTAACAAATCAATAATATTGAATAATTATTGATATAAATAAGCCTGGCGGCTCTGTTTTGTTAACCACACTAAGAAAATAAATATAAATTTTGAATTAATTCTTAAGAATGAAGAATATTTCCAGCTCCAAACTGCATTTATCTGGTAGATTGCCGTGTTGAAATGCCAAATTTTGGTAAATTTCTTCAGTCAAACAGGGTTTTGAAGAAACATTGACACTAGCAATTGATTAACAAATCAATAAACTTGAATAACTAATGATATAAATAAGCCTGGCAGCTCTGTTTTGTTAACCACACTAAGAAAATAAATATGAATTTTGAATTAATTTTTAAGAATTATGAATATTTCCAGCTCCAAAATCCATTTATATGGCAGATTGCCGTGTTGAAATACCAAATTTTGGTAAATTTCTTCAGTCAAACAGGGTTTTGAAGAAACATTGACACTAGCAATTGATTAACAAATCAATAAGATTGAATAATTATTGATATAAATAAGCCTGGCAGCTCTGTTTTGTTAATCACACTAAGAAAATAAATATAAATTTTGAATTAATTCTTATGTATGAAGAATAATTTCAGCTCCAAACTGCATTTATCTGGTAGATTGCCGTGTTGAAATGCCAAATTTTGGTAAATTTCTTCAGTCAAACAGGGTTTTGAAGAAACATTGACACTAGCAATTGATTAACAAATCAATAATATTGAATAATTATTGATATAAATAAGCCTGGCGGCTCTGTTTTGTTAACCACACTAAGAAAATAAATATAAATTTTGAATTAATTCTTAAGAATGAAGAATATTTCCAGCTCCAAACTGCATTTATCTGGTAGATTGCCGTGTTGAAATGCCAAATTTTGGTAAATTTCTTCAGTCAAACAGGGTTTTGAAGAAACATTGACACTAGCAATTGATTAACAAATCAATAAACTTGAATAATTATTGATATAAATAAGCCTGGCAGCTCTGTTTTATTAACCACACTAAGAAAATCGATATAAATTTTGAATTAATTCTTAAGAATGAAGGATATTTCCAGCTCCAAAATCTATTTATCTGGCAGATTCCCGTGTTGAAATGCCAAATTTTGGTAAATTTCTTCAGTCAAACAGGGTTTTGAAGAAACATTGACACTAGCAATTGATTTACAAATCAATAAACTTGAATAATTAATTATATAAATAAGCCTGGCAGCTCTGTTTTGTTAACCACACTAAGAAAATAAATATAAATTTTGAATTAATTCTTAAGAATGAAGGATATTTCCAGCTCCAAAATCTATTTATCTGGCAGATTGCCGTGTTGAAATGCCAAATTTTGGTAAATTTCTTCAGTCAAACAGGGTTTTGAAGAAACATTGACACTAGCAATTGATTAACAAATCAATAAACTTGAATAATTATTGATATAAATAAGACTGGCAGCTCTGTTTTATTAACCACACTAAGAAAATCGATATAAATTTTGAATTAATTCTTAAGAATGAAGAATAATTTCAGTTCCAAAATCCATTTATCTGGCAGATTGCCGTGTTGAAATGCCAAATTTTGGTAAATTTCTTCAGTCAAACAGGGTTTTGAAGAAACATTGACACTAGCAATTGATTAACAAATCAATAAACTTGAATAATTATTGATATAAATAAGCCTGGCAGCTCTGTTTTGTTAACCACACTAAGAAAATAAATATGAATTTTGAATTAATTTTTAAGAATTATGAATATTTCCAGCTCCAAAATCCATTTATATGGCAGATTGTAGTGTTGAAATACCAAATTTTGGTAAATTTCTTCAGTCAAACAGGGTTTTGAAGAAACATTGACACTAGCAATTGATTAACAAATCAATAAGATTGAATAATTATTGATATAAATAAGCCTGGCAGCTCTGTTTTGTTAATCACACTAAGAAAATAAATATAAATTTTGAATTAATTCTTATGTATGAAGAATAATTTCAGTTCCAAAATCCATTTATCTGGCAGATTGCCGTGTTGAAATGCCAAATTTTGGTAAATTTCTTCAGTCAAACAGGGTTTTGAAGAAACATTGACACTAGCAATTGATTAACAAATCAATAAACTTGAATAATTATTGATATAAATAAGCCTGGCAGCTCTGTTTTGTTAATCACACTAAGAAAATAAATATAAATTTTGAATTAATTCTTATGAATGAAGAATAATTTCAGTTCCAAAATCCATTTATCTGGCAGATTGCCGTGTTGAAATGCCAAATTTTGGTAAATTTCTTCAGTCAAACAGGGTTTTGAAGAAACATTGACACTAGCAATTGATTAACAAATCAATAAACTTGAATAATTATTGATATAAATAAGCCTGGCAGCTCTGTTTTGTTAATCACACTAAGAAAATAAATATAAATTTTGAATTAATTTTTAAGTATTATGAATATTTCCAGCTCCAAAATCCATTTATATGGCAGATTGCCGTGTTGAAATACCAAATTTTGGTAAATTTCTTCAGTCAAACAGGGTTTTGAAGAAACATTGACACTAGCAATTGATTAACAAATCAATAAGATTGAATAATTATTGATATAAATAAGCCTGGCAGCTCTGTTTTGTTAACCACACTAAGAAAATAAATATAAATTTTGAATTAATTCTTAAGAATTATGAATATTTCCAGCTCCAAAATCCATTTATATGGCAGATTGCCGTGTTGAAATGCCAAATTTTGGTAAATTTCTTCAGTCAAACAGGGTTTTGAAGAAACATTGACACTAGCAATTGATTAACAAATCAATAAACTTGAATAATTATTGATATAAATAAGCCTGGCAGCTCTGTTTTGTTAATCACACTAAGAAAATAAATATAAATTTTGAATTAATTCTTATGTATGAAGAATAATTTCAGTTCCAAAATCCATTTATCTGGCAGATTGCCGTGTTGAAATGCCAAATTTTGGTAAATTTCTTCAGTCAAACAGGGTTTTGAAGAAACATTGACACTAGCAATTGATTAACAAATCAATAAACTTGAATAATTATTGATATAAATAAGCCTGGCAGCTCTGTTTTGTTAATCACACTAAGAAAATAAATATAAATTTTGAATTAATTCTTATGAATGAAGAATAATTTCAGTTCCAAAATCCATTTATCTGGCAGATTGCCGTGTTGAAATGCCAAATTTTGGTAAATTTCTTCAGTCAAACAGGGTTTTGAAGAAACATTGACACTAGCAATTGATTAACAAATCAATAAACTTGAATAATTATTGATATAAATAAGCCTGGCAGCTCTGTTTTGTTAATCACACTAAGAAAATAAATATAAATTTTGAATTAATTCTTATGAATGAAGGATATTTCCAGCTCCAAAATCCATTTATGTGGTAGATTGCCGTTTTGAAATGCCAAATTTTGGTAAATTTCTTCAGTCAAACAGAGTTTTGAAGAAACATTGACACTAGCAATTGATTAACAAATCAATAAACTTGAATAATTAATGATATAAATAAGCCTGGCAGCTCTGTTTTGTTAACCACACTAAGAAAATAAATATAAATTTTGAATTAATTCTTAAGAATGAAGGATATTTCCAGCTCCAAAATCTATTTATCTGGCAGATTGCCGTGTTGAAATGCCAAATTTTGGTAAATTTCTTCAGTCAAACAGGGTTTTGAAGAAACATTGACACAAGCAATTGATTAACAAATCAATAAACTTGAATAATTATTGATATAAATAAGCCTGGCAGCTCTGTTTTGTTAATCACACTAAGAAAATAAATATAAATTTTGTATTAATTCTTATGAATGAAGAATAATTTCAGTTCCAAAATCCATTTATCTGGCAGATTGCCGTGTTGAAATACCAAATTTTGGTAAATTTCTTCAGTCAAACAGAGTTTTGAAGAAACATTGACACTAGCAATTGATTAACAAATCAATAATATTGAATAATTATTGATATAAATAAGCCTGGCAGCTCTGTTTTGTTAACCACACTAAGAAAATAAATATAAATTTTGAATTAATTCTTAAGAATGAAGAATATTTCCAGCTCCAAAATCCATTTATCTGGTAGATTGCCGTGTTGAAATGCCAAATTTTGGTAAATTTCTTCAGTCAAACAGGGTTTTGAAGAAACATTGACACTAGCAATTGATTAACAAATCAATAAAATTGAATAATTAATTATATAAATAAGCCTGGCAGCTCGGTTTTGTTAACCACACTAAGAAAATAAATATAAATTTTGAATTAATTCTTAAGAATGAAGGATAATTTCAGTTCCAAAATCCATTTATCTGGCAGATTGCCGTGTTGAAATACCAAATTTTGGTAAATTTCTTCAGTCAAACAGAGTTTTGAAGAAACATTGACACTAGCAATTGATTAACAAATCAATAATATTGAATAATTATTGATATAAATAAGCCTGGCAGCTCTGTTTTGTTAACCACACTAAGAAAATAAATATAAGTTTTGAATTAATTCTTAAGAATGAAGAATATTTCCAGCTCCAAAATCCATTTATCTGGTAGATTGCCGTGTTGAAATGCCAAATTTTGGTAAATTTCTTCAGTCAAACAGGGTTTTGAAGAAACATTGACACTAGCAATTGATTAACAAATCAATAAAATTGAATAATTAATTATATAAATAAGCCTGGCAGCTCGGTTTTGTTAACCACACTAAGAAAATAAATATAAATTTTGAATTAATTCTTAAGAATGAAGGATAATTTCAGTTCCAAAATCCATTTATCTGGCAGATTGCCGTGTTGAAATACCAAATTTTGGTAAATTTCTTCAGTCAAACAGAGTTTTGAAGAAACATTGACACTAGCAATTGATTAACAAATCAATAATATTGAATAATTATTGATATAAATAAGCCTGGCAGCTCTGTTTTGTTAACCACACTAAGAAAATAAATATAAATTTTGAATTAATTCTTAAGAATGAAGAATATTTCCAGCTCCAAACTCCATTTATCTGGTAGATTGCCGTGTTGAAATGCCAAATTTTGGTAAATTTCTTCAGTCAAACAGGGTTTTGAAGAAACATTGACACTAGCAATTGATTAACAAATCAATAAACTTGAATAATTAATGATATAAATAAGCCTGGCAGCTCTGTTTTGTTAACCACACTAAGAAAATAAATATAAATTTTGAATTAATTCTTATGAATGAAGAATAATTTCAGTTCCAAAATCCATTTATCTGGCAGATTGCCGTGTTGAAATGCCAAATTTTGGTAAATTTCTTCAGTCAAACAGGGTTTTGAAGAAACATTGACACTAGCAATTGATTAACAAATCAATAAACTTGAATAATTATTGAGATAAATAAGCCTTGCAGCTCTGTTTTGTTAATCACACTAAGAAAATAAATATACATTTTGAATTAATGCTTAAGAATGAAGAATATTTCCAGCTCCAAAATCCATTTATATGGCAGATTGCCGTGTTGAAATACCAAATTTTGGTAAATTTCTTCAGTCAAACAGGGTTTTGAAGAAACATTGACACTAGCAATTGATTAACAAATCAATAATATTGAATAATTATTGATATAAATAAGCCTGGCAGCTCTGTTTTGTTAACCACACTAAGAAAATAAATATAAATTTTGAATTAATTCTTAAGAATGAAGAATATTTCCAGCTCCAAAATCCATTTATCTGGTAGATTGCCGTGTTGAAATGCCAAATTTTGGTAAATTTCTTCAGTCAAACAGGGTTTTGAAGAAACATTGACACTAGCAATTGATTAACAAATCAATAAACTTGAATAATTAATTATATAAATAAGCCTGGCAGCTCGGTTTTGTTATCCACACTAAGAAAATAAATATAAATTTTGAATTAATTCTTAAGAATGAAGGATAATTTCAGTTCCAAAATCCATTTATCTGGCAGATTGCCGTGTTGAAATACCAAATTTTGGTAAATTTCTTCAGTCAAACAGAGTTTTGAAGAAACATTGACACTAGCAATTGATTAACAAATCAATAATATTGAATAATTATTGATATAAATAAGCCTGGCGGCTCTGTTTTGTTAACCACACTAAGAAAATAAATATAAATTTTGAATTAATTCTTAAGAATGAAGAATATTTCCAGCTCCAAACTGCATTTATCTGGTAGATTGCCGTGTTGAAATGCCAAATTTTAGTAAATTTCTTCAGTCAAACAGGGTTTTGAAGAAACATTGACACTAGCAATTGATTAACAAATCAATAAACTTGAATAACTAATGATATAAATAAGCCTGGCAGCTCTGTTTTGTTAACCACACTAAGAAAATAAATATGAATTTTGAATTAATTTTTAAGAATTATGAATATTTCCAGCTCCAAAATCCATTTATATGGCAGATTGCCGTGTTGAAATACCAAATTTTGGTAAATTTCTTCAGTCAAACAGGGTTTTGAAGAAACATTGACACTAGCAATTGATTAACAAATCAATAAGATTGAATAATTATTGATATAAATAAGCCTGGCAGCTCTGTTTTGTTAATCACACTAAGAAAATAAATATAAATTTTGAATTAATTCTTATGTATGAAGAATAATTTCAGCTCCAAACTGCATTTATCTGGTAGATTGCCGTGTTGAAATGCCAAATTTTGGTAAATTTCTTCAGTCAAACAGGGTTTTGAAGAAACATTGACACTAGCAATTGATTAACAAATCAATAATATTGAATAATTATTGATATAAATAAGCCTGGCGGCTCTGTTTTGTTAACCACACTAAGAAAATAAATATAAATTTTGAATTAATTCTTAAGAATGAAGAATATTTCCAGCTCCAAACTGCATTTATCTGGTAGATTGCCGTGTTGAAATGCCAAATTTTGGTAAATTTCTTCAGTCAAACAGGGTTTTGAAGAAACATTGACACTAGCAATTGATTAACAAATCAATAAACTTGAATAATTATTGATATAAATAAGCCTGGCAGCTCTGTTTTGTTAATCACACTAAGAAAATAAATATAAATTTTGAATTAATTTTTAAGTATTATGAATATTTCCAGCTCCAAAATCCATTTATATGGCAGATTGCCGTGTTGAAATACCAAATTTTGGTAAATTTCTTCAGTCAAACAGGGTTTTGAAGAAACATTGACACTAGCAATTGATTAACAAATCAATAAGATTGAATAATTATTGATATAAATAAGCCTGGCAGCTCTGTTTTGTTAACCACACTAAGAAAATAAATATAAATTTTGAATTAATTCTTAAGAATTATGAATATTTCCAGCTCCAAAATCCATTTATATGGCAGATTGCCGTGTTGAAATGCCAAATTTTGGTAAATTTCTTCAGTCAAACAGGGTTTTGAAGAAACATTGACACTAGCAATTGATTAACAAATCAATAAACTTGAATAATTATTGATATAAATAAGCCTGGCAGCTCTGTTTTGTTAATCACACTAAGAAAATAAATATAAATTTTGAATTAATTCTTATGTATGAAGAATAATTTCAGTTCCAAAATCCATTTATCTGGCAGATTGCCGTGTTGAAATGCCAAATTTTGGTAAATTTCTTCAGTCAAACAGGGTTTTGAAGAAACATTGACACTAGCAATTGATTAACAAATCAATAAACTTGAATAATTATTGATATAAATAAGCCTGGCAGCTCTGTTTTGTTAATCACACTAAGAAAATAAATATAAATTTTGAATTAATTCTTATGAATGAAGAATAATTTCAGTTCCAAAATCCATTTATCTGGCAGATTGCCGTGTTGAAATGCCAAATTTTGGTAAATTTCTTCAGTCAAACAGGGTTTTGAAGAAACATTGACACTAGCAATTGATTAACAAATCAATAAACTTGAATAATTATTGATATAAATAAGCCTGGCAGCTCTGTTTTGTTAATCACACTAAGAAAATAAATATAAATTTTGAATTAATTCTTAAGAATGAAGGATATTTCCAGCTCCAAAATCTATTTATCTGGCAGATTGCCGTGTTGAAATGACAAATTTTGGTAAATTTCTTCAGTCAAACAGGGTTTTGAAGAAACATTGACACAAGCAATTGATTAACAAATCAATAAACTTGAATAATTATTGATATAAATAAGCCTGGCAGCTCTGTTTTGTTAATCACACTAAGAAAATAAATATAAATTTTGTATTAATTCTTATGAATGAAGAATAATTTCAGTTCCAAAATCCATTTATCTGGCAGATTGCCGTGTTGAAATACTAAATTTTGGTAAATTTCTTCAGTCAAACAGAGTTTTGAAGAAACATTGACACTAGCAATTGATTAACAAATCAATAATATTGAATAATTATTGATATAAATAAGCCTGGCAGCTCTGTTTTGTTAACCACACTAAGAAAATAAATATAAATTTTGAATTAATTCTTAAGAATGAAGAATATTTCCAGCTCCAAAATCCATTTATCTGGTAGATTGCCGTGTTGAAATGCCAAATTTTGGTAAATTTCTTCAGTCAAACAGGGTTTTGAAGAAACATTGACACTAGCAATTGATTAACAAATCAATAAACTTGAATAATTAATTATATAAATAAGCCTGGCAGCTCGGTTTTGTTAACCACACTAAGAAAATAAATATAAATTTTGAATTAATTCTTAAGAATGAAGGATAATTTCAGTTCCAAAATCCATTTATCTGGCAGATTGCCGTGTTGAAATACCAAATTTTGGTAAATTTCTTCAGTCAAACAGAGTTTTGAAGAAACATTGACACTAGCAATTGATTAACAAATCAATAATATTGAATAATTATTGATATAAATAAGCCTGGCAGCTCTGTTTTGTTAACCACACTAAGAAAATAAATATAAATTTTGAATTAATTCTTAAGAATGAAGAATATTTCCAGCTCCAAACTCCATTTATCTGGTAGATTGCCGTGTTGAAATGCCAAATTTTGGTAAATTTCTTCAGTCAAACAGGGTTTTGAAGAAACATTGACACTAGCAATTGATTAACAAATCAATAAACTTGAATAATTAATGATATAAATAAGCCTGGCAGCTCTGTTTTGTTAACCACACTAAGAAAATAAATATAAATTTTGAATTAATTCTTATGAATGAAGAATAATTTCAGTTCCAAAATCCATTTATCTGGCAGATTGCCGTGTTGAAATGGCAAATTTTGGTAAATTTCTTCAGTCAAACAGGGTTTTGAAGAAACATTGACACTAGCAATTGATTAACAAATCAATAAACTTGAATAATTATTGAGATAAATAAGCCTTGCAGCTCTGTTTTGTTAATCACACTAAGAAAATAAATATACATTTTGAATTAATGCTTAAGAATGAAGAATATTTCCAGCTCCAAAATCCATTTATATGGCAGATTGCCGTGTTGAAATACCAAATTTTGGTAAATTTCTTCAGTCAAACAGGGTTTTGAAGAAACATTGACACTAGCAATTGATTAACAAATCAATAATATTGAATAATTATTGATATAAATAAGCCTGGCAGCTCTGTTTTGTTAACCACACTAAGAAAATAAATATAAATTTTGAATTAATTCTTAAGAATGAAGAATATTTCCAGCTCCAAAATCCATTTATCTGGTAGATTGCCGTGTTGAAATGCCAAATTTTGGTAAATTTCTTCAGTCAAACAGGGTTTTGAAGAAACATTGACACTAGCAATTGATTAACAATTCAATAAACTTGAATAATTAATTATATAAATAAGCCTGGCAGCTCGGTTTTGTTATCCACACTAAGAAAATAAATATAAATTTTGAATTAATTCTTAAGAATGAAGGATAATTTCAGTTCCAAAATCCATTTATCTGGCAGATTGCCGTGTTGAAATACCAAATTTTGGTAAATTTCTTCAGTCAAACAGAGTTTTGAAGAAACATTGACACTAGCAATTGATTAACAAATCAATAATATTGAATAATTATTGATATAAATAAGCCTGGCGGCTCTGTTTTGTTAACCACACTAAGAAAATAAATATAAATTTTGAATTAATTCTTAAGAATGAAGAATATTTCCAGCTCCAAACTGCATTTATCTGGTAGATTGCCGTGTTGAAATGCCAAATTTTGGTAAATTTCTTCAGTCAAACAGGGTTTTGAAGAAACATTGACACTAGCAATTGATTAACAAATCAATAAACTTTAATAACTAATGATATAAATAAGCCTGGCAGCTCTGTTTTGTTAACCACACTAAGAAAATAAATATAAATTTTGAATTAATTCTTATGAATGAAGAATAATTTCAGTTCCAAAATCCATTTATCTGGCAGATTGCCGTGTTGAAATGCCAAATTTTGGTAAATTTCTTCAGTCAAACAGGGTTTTGAAGAAACATTGACACTAGCAATTGATTAACAAATCAATAAACTTGAATAATTATTGAGATAAATAAGCCTTGCAGCTCTGTTTTGTTAATCACACTAAGAAAATAAATATACATTTTGAATTAATTCTTAAGAATGAAGAATATTTCCAGCTCCAAAATCCATTTATATGGCAGATTGCCGTGTTGAAATACCAAATTTTGGTAAATTTCTTCAGTCAAACAGGGTTTTGAAGAAACATTGACACTAGCAATTGATTAACAAATCAATAAGATTGAATATTTATTGATATAAATAAGCCTGGCAGCTCTGTTTTGTTAACCACACTAAGAAAATAAATATAAATTTTGAATTAATTCTTAAGAATGAAGAATATTTCCAGCTCCAAAATCCATTTATCTGGTAGATTGCCGTGTTGAAATGCCAAATTTTGGTAAATTTCTTCAGTCAAACAGGGTTTTGAAGAAACATTGACACTAGCAATTGATTAACAAATCAATAAACTTGAATAATTAATTATATAAATAAGCCTGGCAGCTCTGTTTTGTTAACCACACTAAGAAAATAAATATAAATTTTGAATTAATTCTTAAGAATGAAGGATATTTCCAGCTCAAAAATCTTTTTATCTGGCAGATTGCCGTGTTGAAATGCAAAATTTTGGTAAATTTCTTCAGTCAAACAGGGTTTTGAAGAAACATTGACACTAGCAATTGATTAACAAATCAATAAACTTGAATAATTATTGATATAAATAAGCCTGGCAGCTCTGTTTTATTAACCACACTAAGAAAATCGATATAAATTTTGAATTAATTCTTAAGAATGAAGAATATTTCCAGCTCCAAAATCTATTTATCTGGTAGATTGCCGTGTTAAAATGCCAAATTTTGGTAAATTTCTTCAGTCAAACAGGGTTTTGAAGAAACATTGACACTAGCAATTGATTAACAAATCAATAAACTTGAATAATTAATTATATAAATAAGCCTGGCAGCTCTGTTTTGTTAACCACACTAAGAAAATAAATATAAATTTTGAATTAATTCTTAAGAACGAAGGATATTTCCAGCTCCAAAATCTATTTATCTGGCAGATTGCCGTGTTGAAATGCCAAATTTTGGTAAATTTCTTCAGTCAAACAGGGTTTTGAAGAAACATTGACACTAGCAATTGATTAACAAATCAATAAGATTGAATATTTATTGATATAAATAAGCCTGGCAGCTCTGTTTTGTTAACCACACTAAGAAAATAAATATAAATTTTGAATTAATTCTTAAGAATGAAGAATATTTCCAGCTCCAAAATCCATTTATCTGGTAGATTGCCGTGTTGAAATGCCAAATTTTGGTAAATTTCTTTAGTCAAACAGAGTTTTGAAGAAACATTGACACTAGCAATTGATTAACAAATCAATAAACTTGAATAATTATTGATATAAATAAGCCTGGCAGCTCTGTTTTGTTAACCACACTAAGAAAATCGATATAAATTTTGAATTAATTCTTAAGAATGAAGAAGAATTTCAGTTCCAAAATCCATTTATCTGGCAGATTGCCGTGTTGAAATGCCAAATTTTGGTAAATTTCTTCAGTCAAACAGGGTTTTGAAGAAACATTGACACTAGCAATTGATTAACAAATCAATAAACTTGAATAATTATTGATATAAATAAGCCTGGCAGCTCTGTTTTGTTAACCACACTAAGAAAATAAATATAAATTTTGAATTAATTCTTAAGAATGAAGAAGAATTTCAGTTCCAAAATCCATTTATCTGGCAGATTGCCGTGTTGAAATGCCAAATTTTTTTAAATTTCTTTAGTCAAACAGGGTTTTGAAGAAACATTGACCCGAGCAATTGATTAACAAATCAATAAAATTGAATAATTATTGATATAAATAAGCCTGGCAGCTCTGTTTTGTTAATCACACTAAGAAAATAAATATAAATTTTGAATTAATTTTTAAGAATTATGAATATTTCCAGCTCCAAAATCCATTTATCTGGTAGATTGCCGTGTTGAAATGCCAAATTTTGGTAAATTTCTTCAGTCAAACAGAGTTTTGAAGAAACATTGACACAAGCAATTGATTAACAAATCAATAAACTTGAATAATTATTGATATAAATAAGCCTGGCAGCTCTGTTTTGTTAACCACACTAAGAAAATAAATATAAATTTTGAATTAATTCTTAAGAATGAAGAATATTTCCAGCTCCAAAATCAATTTATCTAGTAGATTGCCGTGTTGAAATGCCAAATTTTGGTAATTTTCTTCAGTCAAACAGAGTTTTGAAGAAACATTGACACAAGCAATTGATTAACAAATCAATAAACTTGAATAATTATTGATATAAATAAGCCTGGCAGCTCTGTTTTGATAATCACACTAAGAAAATAAATATAAATTTTGAATTAATTCTTAAGAATGAAGAATAATTTCAGTTCCAAAATCCATTTATGTGGAAGATTGCCGTGTTGAAATGCCAAATTTTGGTAAATTTCTTCAGTCAAACAGAGTTTTGAAGAAACATTGACACTAGCAATTGATTAACAAATCAATAATATTGAATAATTATTGATATAAATAAGCCTGGCAGCTCTGTTTTGTTAACCACACTAAGAAAATAAATATAAATTTTGAATTAATTCTTAAGAATGAAGAATATTTCCAGCTCCAAAATCCATTTATCTGGTAGATTGCCGTGTTGAAATGCCAAATTTTGGTAAATTTCTTCAGTCAAACAGGGTTTTGAAGAAACATTGACACTAGCAATTGATTAACAAATCAATAAACTTGAATAATTAATGATATAAATAAGCCTGGCAGCACTGTTTTGTTAACCACACTAAGAAAATAAATATAAATTTTGAATTAATTCTTAAGAACGAAGGATATTTCCAGCTCCAAAATTTATTTATCTGGCAGATTGCCGTGTTGAAATGCCAAATTTTGTTAAATTTCTTCAGTCAAACAGAGTTTTGAAGAAACATTGACACTAGCAATTGATTAACAAATCAATAAACTTGAATAATTAATGATATAAATAAGCCTGGCAGCTCTGTTTTGTTAACCACACTAAGAAAATAAATATAAATTTTGAATTAATTCTTAAGAATGAAGGATATTTCCAGCTCCAAAATCTATTTATCTGGCAGATTGCCGTGTTGAAATGCCAAATTTTGGTAAATTTCTTTAGTCAAACAGAGTTTTGAAGAAACATTGACACTAGCAATTGATTAACAAATCAATAAACTTGAATAATTATTGATATAAATAAGCCTGGCAGCTCTGTTTTGTTAACCACACTAAGAAAATCGATATAAATTTTGAATTAATTCTTAAGAATGAAGAAGAATTTCAGTTCCAAAATCCATTTATCTGGCAGATTGCCGTGTTGAAATGCCAAATTTTGGTAAATTTCTTCAGTCAAACAGGGTTTTGAAGAAACATTGACACTAGCAATTGATTAACAAATCAATAAACTTGAATAATTATTGATATAAATAAGCCTGGCAGCTCTGTTTTGTTAACCACACTAAGAAAATAAATATAAATTTTGAATTAATTCTTAAGAATGAAGAAGAATTTCAGTTCCAAAATCCATTTATCTGGCAGATTGCCGTGTTGAAATGCCAAATTTTTTTAAATTTCTTTAGTCAAACAGGGTTTTGAAGAAACATTGACCCGAGCAATTGATTAACAAATCAATAAAATTGAATAATTATTGATATAAATAAGCCTGGCAGCTCTGTTTTGTTAATCACACTAAGAAAATAAATATAAATTTTGAATTAATTTTTAAGAATTATGAATATTTCCAGCTCCAAAATCCATTTATCTGGTAGATTGCCGTGTTGAAATGCCAAATTTTGGTAAATTTCTTCAGTCAAACAGAGTTTTGAAGAAACATTGACACAAGCAATTGATTAACAAATCAATAAACTTGAATAATTATTGATATAAATAAGCCTGGCAGCTCTGTTTTGTTAACCACACTAAGAAAATAAATATAAATTTTGAATTAATTCTTAAGAATGAAGAATATTTCCAGCTCCAAAATCAATTTATCTAGTAGATTGCCGTGTTGAAATGCCAAATTTTGGTAATTTTCTTCAGTCAAACAGAGTTTTGAAGAAACATTGACACAAGCAATTGATTAACAAATCAATAAACTTGAATAATTATTGATATAAATAAGCCTGGCAGCTCTGTTTTGATAATCACACTAAGAAAATAAATATAAATTTTGAATTAATTCTTAAGAATGAAGAATAATTTCAGTTCCAAAATCCATTTATGTGGAAGATTGCCGTGTTGAAATGCCAAATTTTGGTAAATTTCTTCAGTCAAACAGAGTTTTGAAGAAACATTGACACTAGCAATTGATTAACAAATCAATAATATTGAATAATTATTGATATAAATAAGCCTGGCAGCTCTGTTTTGTTAACCACACTAAGAAAATAAATATAAATTTTGAATTAATTCTTAAGAATGAAGAATATTTCCAGCTCCAAAATCCATTTATCTGGTAGATTGCCGTGTTGAAATGCCAAATTTTGGTAAATTTCTTCAGTCAAACAGGGTTTTGAAGAAACATTGACACTAGCAATTGATTAACAAATCAATAATATTGAATAATTATTGATATAAATAAGCCTGGCAGCTCTGTTTTGTTAACCACACTAAGAAAATAAATATAAATTTTGAATTAATTCTTAAGAATGAAGAATATTTCCAGCTCCAAAATCCATTTATCTGGTAGATTGCCGTGTTGAAATGCCAAATTTTGGTAAATTTCTTCAGTCAAACAGGGTTTTGAAGAAACATTGACACTAGCAATTGATTAACAAATCAATAAACTTAAATAATTAATGATATAAATAAGCCTGGCAGCTCTGTTTTGTTAACCACACTAAGAAAATAAATATAAATTTTGAATTAATTTTTAAGAATTATGAATATTTCCAGCTCCAAAATCCATTTATCTGGTAGATTGCCGTGTTGAAATGCCAAATTTTGGTAAATTTCTTCAGTCAAACAGAGTTTTGAAGAAACATTGACACAAGCAATTGATTAACAAATCAATAAACTTGAATAATTATTGATATAAATAAGCCTGGCAGCTCTGTTTTGTTAACCACACTAAGAAAATAAATATAAATTTTGAATTAATTCTTAAGAATGAAGAATATTTCCAGCTCCAAAATCAATTTATCTAGTAGATTGCCGTGTTGAAATGCCAAATTTTGGTAAATTTCTTCAGTCAAACAGAGTTTTGAAGAAACATTGACACAAGCAATTGATTAACAAATCAATAAACTTGAATAATTATTGATATAAATAAGCCTGGCAGCTCTGTTTTGATAATCACACTAAGAAAATAAATATAAATTTTGAATTAATTCTTAAGAATGAAGAATAATTTCAGTTCCAAAATCCATTTATGTGGAAGATTGCCGTGTTGAAATGCCAAATTTTGGTAAATTTCTTCAGTCAAACAGGGTTTTGAAGAAACATTGACACTAGCAATTGATTAACAAATCAATAAACTTGAATAATTAATGATATAAATAAGCCTGGCAGCACTGTTTTGTTAACCACACTAAGAAAATAAATATAAATTTTGAATTAATTCTTAAGAACGAAGGATATTTCCAGCTCCAAAATTTATTTATCTGGCAGATTGCCGTGTTGAAATGCCAAATTTTGTTAAATTTCTTCAGTCAAACAGAGTTTTGAAGAAACATTGACACTAGCAATTGATTAACAAATCAATAAACTTGAATAATTAATGATATAAATAAGCCTGGCAGCTCTGTTTTGTTAACCACACTAAGAAAATAAATATAAATTTTGAATTAATTCTTAAGAATGAAGGATATTTCCAGCTCCAAAATCTATTTATCTGGCAGATTGCCGTGTTGAAATGCCAAATTTTGGTAAATTTCTTTAGTCAAACAGAGTTTTGAAGAAACATTGACACTAGCAATTGATTAACAAATCAATAAACTTGAATAATTATTGATATAAATAAGCCTGGCAGCTCTGTTTTGTTAACCACACTAAGAAAATCGATATAAATTTTGAATTAATTCTTAAGAATGAAGAAGAATTTCAGTTCCAAAATCCATTTATCTGGCAGATTGCCGTGTTGAAATGCCAAATTTTGGTAAATTTCTTCAGTCAAACAGGGTTTTGAAGAAACATTGACACTAGCAATTGATTAACAAATCAATAAACTTGAATAATTATTGATATAAATAAGCCTGGCAGCTCTGTTTTGTTAACCACACTAAGAAAATAAATATAAATTTTGAATTAATTCTTAAGAATGAAGAAGAATTTCAGTTCCAAAATCCATTTATCTGGCAGATTGCCGTGTTGAAATGCCAAATTTTTTTAAATTTCTTTAGTCAAACAGGGTTTTGAAGAAACATTGACCCGAGCAATTGATTAACAAATCAATAAAATTGAATAATTATTGATATAAATAAGCCTGGCAGCTCTGTTTTGTTAATCACACTAAGAAAATAAATATAAATTTTGAATTAATTTTTAAGAATTATGAATATTTCCAGCTCCAAAATCCATTTATCTGGTAGATTGCCGTGTTGAAATGCCAAATTTTGGTAAATTTCTTCAGTCAAACAGAGTTTTGAAGAAACATTGACACAAGCAATTGATTAACAAATCAATAAACTTGAATAATTATTGATATAAATAAGCCTGGCAGCTCTGTTTTGTTAACCACACTAAGAAAATAAATATAAATTTTGAATTAATTCTTAAGAATGAAGAATATTTCCAGCTCCAAAATCAATTTATCTAGTAGATTGCCGTGTTGAAATGCCAAATTTTGGTAATTTTCTTCAGTCAAACAGAGTTTTGAAGAAACATTGACACAAGCAATTGATTAACAAATCAATAAACTTGAATAATTATTGATATAAATAAGCCTGGCAGCTCTGTTTTGATAATCACACTAAGAAAATAAATATAAATTTTGAATT
This sequence comes from Leiobunum rupestre, assembly GCF_980474605.1. Lineage (NCBI taxonomy): Eukaryota > Metazoa > Arthropoda > Arachnida > Opiliones > Sclerosomatidae > Leiobunum > Leiobunum rupestre. The sequence goes on from NC_143386.1 coordinate 12,961,759, forward strand.
AATTCTTAAGAATGAAGAATAATTTCAGTTCCAAAATCCATTTATGTGGAAGATTGCCGTGTTGAAATGCCAAATTTTGGTAAATTTCTTCAGTCAAACAGAGTTTTGAAGAAACATTGACACTAGCAATTGATTAACAAATCAATAATATTGAATAATTATTGATATAAATAAGCCTGGCAGCTCTGTTTTGTTAACCACACTAAGAAAATAAATATAAATTTTGAATTAATTCTTAAGAATGAAGAATATTTCCAGCTCCAAAATCCATTTATCTGGTAGATTGCCGTGTTGAAATGCCAAATTTTGGTAAATTTCTTCAGTCAAACAGGGTTTTGAAGAAACATTGACACTAGCAATTGATTAACAAATCAATAATATTGAATAATTATTGATATAAATAAGCCTGGCAGCTCTGTTTTGTTAACCACACTAAGAAAATAAATATAAATTTTGAATTAATTCTTAAGAATGAAGAATATTTCCAGCTCCAAAATCCATTTATCTGGTAGATTGCCGTGTTGAAATGCCAAATTTTGGTAAATTTCTTCAGTCAAACAGGGTTTTGAAGAAACATTGACACTAGCAATTGATTAACAAATCAATAAACATAAATAATTAATGATATAAATAAGCCTGGCAGCTCTGTTTTGTTAACCACACTAAGAAAATAAATATAAATTTTGAATTAATTCTTAAGAATGAAGAATATTTCCAGCTCCAAAATCCATTTATCTGGTAGATTGCCGTGTTGAAATGCCAAATTTTGGTAAATTTCTTCAGTCAAACCGGGTTTTGAAGAAACATTGACACTAGCAATTGATTAACAAATCAATAAACTTGAATAATTAATGATATAAATAAGCCTGGCAGCTCTGTTTTGTTAACCACACTAAGAAAATAAATATAAATTTTGAATTAATTCTTATGAATGAAGAATAATTTTAGTTCCAAAATCCATTTATCTGGCAGATTGCCGTGTTGAAATGCCAAATTTTGGTAAATTTCTTCAGTCAAACAGGGTTTTGAAGAAACATTGACACCAGCAAATGATTAACAAATCAATAAACTTTAATAATTATTGATATAAATAAGCCTGGCAGCTCTGTTTTGTTAACCACACTAAGAAAATAAATATAAATTTTGAATTAAATCATATGAATGAAGAATAATTTCAGTTCCAAAATCCATAAATCTGGCAGATTGCCGTGTTGAAATGCCAAATTTTGGTAAATTTCTTCAGTCAAACAGGGTTTTGAAGAAACATTGACACTAGCAATTGATTAACAAATCAATAATATTGAATAATTATTGATATAAATAAGCCTGGCAGCTCTGTTTTGTTAACCACACTAAGAAAATAAATATAAATTTTGAATTAATTCTTAAGAATGAAGAATATTTCCAGCTCCAAAATCCATTTATCTGGTAGATTGCCGTGTTGAAATGCCAAATTTTGGTAAATTTCTTCAGTCAAACAGGGTTTTGAAGAAACATTGACACTAGCAATTGATTAACAAATCAATAAACTTAAATAATTAATGATATAAATAAGCCTGGCAGCTCTGTTTTGTTAACCACACTAAGAAAATAAATATAAATTTTGAATTAATTCTTAAGAATGAAGAATATTTCCAGCTCCAAAATCCATTTATCTGGCAGATTGCCGTGTTGAAATGCCAAATTTTGGTAAATTTCTTCAGTCAAACAGAGTTTTGAAGAAACATTGACACTAGCAATTGATTAACAAATCAATAATATTGAATAATTATTGATATAAATAAGCCTGGCAGCTCTGTTTTGTTAACCACACTAAGAAAATAAATATAAATTTTGAATTAATTCTTAAGAATGAAGAATATTTCCAGCTCCAAAATCCATTTATCTGGTAGATTGCCGTGTTGAAATGCCAAATTTTGGTAAATTTCTTCAGTCAAACAGGGTTTTGAAGAAACATTGACACTAGCAATTGATTAACAAATCAATAAACTTGAATAATTATTGATATAAATAAGCCTGGCAGCTCTGTTTTGTTAACCACACTAAGAAAATAAATATAAATTTTGAATTAATTCTTAAGAATGAAGAATATTTCCAGCTCCAAAATCCATTTATCTGGTAGATTGCCGTGTTGAAATGCCAAATTTTGGTAAATTTCTTCAGTCAAACAGGGTTTTGAAGAAACATTGACACTAGCAATTGATTAACAAATCAATAAACTTGAATAATTAATGATATAAATAAGCCTGGCAGCTCTGTTTTGTTAACCACACTAAGAAAATAAATATAAATTTTGAATTAATTCTTATGAATGAAGAATAATTTCAGTTCCAAAATCCATTTATCTGGCAGATTGCCGTGTTGAAATGCCAAATTTTGGTAAATTTCTTCAGTCAAACAGGGTTTTGAAGAAACATTGACACCAGCAATTGATTAACAAATCAATAAACTTTAATAATTATTGATATAAATAAGCCTGGCAGCTCTGTTTTGTTAACCACACTAAGAAAATAAATATAAATTTTGAATTAAATCTTATGAATGAAGAATAATTTCAGTTCCAAAATCCATAAATCTGGCAGATTGCCGTGTTGAATTACCAAATTTTGGTAAATTTCTTCAGTCAAACAGAGTTTTGAAGAAACATTGACACTAGCAATTGATTAACAAATCAATAATATTGAATAATTATTTATATAAATAAGCCTGGCAGCTCTGTTTTGTTAACCACAGTAAGAAAATAAATATAAATTTTGAATTAATTCTTAAGAATGAAGAATATTTCCAGCTCCAAAATCCATTTATCTGGTAGGTTGCCGTGTTGAAATGCCAAATTTTGGTAAATTTCTTCAGTCAAACAGAGTTTTGAAGAAACATTGACACAAGCAATTGATTAACAAATCAATAAACTTGAATAATTAATGATATAAATAAGCCTGGCAGCTCTGTTTTGTTAACCACACTAAGAAAATAAATATAAATTTTGAATTAATTCTTATGAATGAAGAATAATTTCAGTTCCAAAATCCATTTATCTGGCAGATTGCCGTGTTGAAATGCCAAATTTTGGTAAATTTCTTCAGTCAAACAGGGTTTTGAAGAAACATTGACACTAGCAATTGATTAACAAATCAATAAACTTTAATATTTATTGATATAAATAAGCCTGGAAGCTCTGTTTTGTTAACCACACTAAGAAAATAAATATAAATTTTGAATTAATTCTTAAGAATGAAGAATATTTCCAGCTCCAAAATCCATTTATCTGGCAGATTGCCGTGTTGAAATGCCAAATTTTGGTAAATTTCTTCAGTCAAACAGGGTTTTGAAGAAACATTGACACTAGCAATTGATTAACAAATCAATAAACTTGAATAATTAATGATATAAATAAGCCTGGCAGCTCTGTTTTGTTAACCACACTAAGAAAATAACTATAAATTTTGAATTAATTCTTATGAATGAAGAATAATTTCAGTTCCAAAATCCATTTATCTGGCAGATTGCCGTGTTGAAATGCCAAATTTTGGTAAATTTCTTCAGTCAAACAGGGTTTTGAAGAAACATTGACACAAGCAATTGATTAACAAATCAATAAACTTTAATAATTATTGATATAAATAAGCCTGGCAGCTCTGTTTTGTTAACCACACTAAGAAAATAAATATAAATTTTGAATTAAATCTTATGAATGAAGAATAATTTCAGTTCCAAAATCCATAAATCTGGCAGATTGCCGTGTTGAAATACCAAATTTTGGTAAATTTCTTCAGTCAAACAGAGTTTTGAAGAAACATTGACACTAGCAATTGATTAACAAATCAATAATATTGAATAATTATTTATATAAATAAGCCTGGCAGCTCTGTTTTGTTAACCACACTAAGAAAATAAATATAAATTTTGAATTAATTCTTAAGAATGAAGAATATTTCCAGCTCCAAAATCCATTTATCTGGCAGATTGCCGTGTTGAAATGCCAAATTTTGGTAAATTTCTTCAGTCAAACAGAGTTTTGAAGAAACATTGACACTAGCAATTGATTAACAAATCAATAAACTTGAATAATTATTGATATAAATAAGCCTGGCAGCTCTGTTTTGTTAACCACACTAAGAAAATAAATATAAATTTTGAATTAATTCTTATGAATGAAGAATAATTTCAGTTCCAAAATCCATTTATCTGGCAGATTGCCGTGTTGAAATGCCAAATTTTGGTAAATTTCTTCAGTCAAACAGGGTTTTGAAGAAACATTGACACTAGCAATTGATTAACAAATCCATAAACTTGAATAATTAATGATATAAATAAGCCTGGCAGCTCTGTTTTGTTAACCACACTAAGAAAATAAATATAAATTTTGAATTAATTCTTATGAATGAAGAATAATTTCAGTTCCAAAATCCATTTATCTGGCAGATTGCCGTGTTGAAATGCCAAATTTTGGTAAATTTCTTCAGTCAAACAGGGTTTTGAAGAAACATTGACACTAGCAATTGATTAACAAATCAATAAACTTGAATAATTATTGATATAAATAAGCCTGGCAGCTCTGTTTTGTTAACCACACTAAGAAAATCGATATAAATTTTGAATTAATTCTTAAGAATGAAGAAGAATTTCAGTTCCAAAATCCATTTATCTGGCAGATTGCCGTGTTGAAATGCCAAATTTTGGTAAATTTCTTCAGTCAAACAGGGTTTTGAAGAAACATTGACACTAGCAATTGATTAACAAATCAATAAACTTAAATAATTAATGATATAAATAAGCCTGGCAGCTCTGTTTTGTTAACCACACTAAGAAAATAAATATAAATTTTGAATTAATTCTTAAGAATGAAGAATATTTCCAGCTCCAAAATCCACTTATCTGGTAGATTGCCGTGTTGAAATGCCAAATTTTGGTAAATTTCTTCAGTCAAACAGGGTTTTGAAGAAACATTGACACTAGCAATTGATTAACAAATCAATAAACTTGAATAATTAATGATATAAATAAGCCTGGCAGCTCTGTTTTGTTAACCACACTAAGAAAATAAATATAAATTTTGAATTAAATCTTATGAATGAAGAATAATTTCAGTTCCAAAATCCATAAATCTGGCAGATTGCCGTGTTGAAATGCCAAATTTTGGTAAATTTCTTCAGTCAAACAGGGTTTTGAAGAAACATTGACACTAGCAATTGATTAACAAATCAATAATATTGAATAATTATTGATATAAATAAGCCTGGCAGCTCTGTTTTGTTAACCACACTAAGAAAATAAATATAAATTTTGAATTAATTCTTAAGAATGAAGAATATTTCCAGCTCCAAAATCCATTTATCTGGTAGATTGCCGTGTTGAAATGCCAAATTTTGGTAAATTTCTTCAGTCAAACAGGGTTTTGAAGAAACATTGACACTAGCAATTGATTAACAAATCAATAAACTTAAATAATTAATGATATAAATAAGCCTGGCAGCTCTGTTTTGTTAACCACACTAAGTAAATAAATATAAATTTTGAATTAATTCTTAAGAATGAAGAATATTTCCAGCTCCAAAATCCATTTATCTGGCAGATTGCCGTGTTGAAATGCCAAATTTTGGGAAATTTCTTCAGTCAAACAGAGTTTTGAAGAAACATTGACACTAGCAATTGATTAACAAATCAATAATATTGAATAATTATTGATATAAATAAGCCTGGCAGCTCTGTTTTGTTAACCACACTAAGAAAATAAATATAAATTTTGAATTAATTCTTAAGAATGAAGAATATTTCCAGCTCCAAAATCCATTTATCTGGTAGATTGCCGTGTTGAAATGCCAAATTTTGGTAAATTTCTTCAGTCAAACAGGGTTTTGAAGAAACATTGACGCTAGCAATTGATTAACAAATCAATAAACTTGAATAATTAATGATATAAATAAGCCTGGCAGCTCTGTTTTGTTAACCACACTAAGAAAATAAATATAAATTTTGAATTAATTCTTATGAATGAAGAATAATTTCAGTTCCAAAATCCATTTATCTGGCAGATTGCCGTGTTGAAATGCCAAATTTTGGTAAATTTCTTCAGTCAAACAGGGTTTTGAAGAAACATTGACACCAGCAATTGATTAACAAATCAATAAACTTTAATAATTATTGATATAAATAAGCCTGGCAGCTCTGTTTTGTTAACCACACTAAGAAAATAAATATAAATTTTGAATTAAATCTTATGAATGAAGAATAATTTAAGTTCCAAAATCCATAAATCTGGCAGATTGCCGTGTTGAAATACCAAATTTTGGTAAATTTCTTCAGTCAAACAGAGTTTTGAAGAAACATTGACACTAGCAATTGATTAACAAATCAATAATATTGAATAATTATTTATATAAATAAGCCTGGCAGCTCTGTTTTGTTAACCACAGTAAGAAAATAAATATAAATTTTGAATTAATTCTTAAGAATGAAGAATATTTCCAGCTCCAAAATCCATTTATCTGGCAGATTGCCGTGTTGAAATGCCAAATTTTGGTAAATTTCTTCAGTCAAACAGAGTTTTGAAGAAACATTGACACAAGCAATTGATTAACAAATCAATAAACTTGAATAATTAATGATATAAATAAGCCTGGCAGCTCTGTTTTGTTAACCACACTAAGAAAATAAATATAAATTTTGAATTAATTCTTATGAATGAAGAATAATTTCAGTTCCAAAATCCATTTATCTGGCAGATTGCCGTGTTGAAATGCCAAATTTTGGTAAATTTCTTCAGTCAAACAGAGTTTTGAAGAAACATTGACACTAGCAATTGATTAACAAATCCATAAACTTGAATAATTAATGATATAAATAAGCCTGGCAGCTCTGTTTTGTTAACCACACTAAGAAAATAAATATAAATTTTGAATTAATTCTTATGAATGAAGAATAATTTCAGTTCCAAAATCCATTTATCTGGCAGATTGCCGTGTTGAAATGCCAAATTTTGGTAAATTTCTTCAGTCAAACAGGGTTTTGAAGAAACATTGACACTAGCAATTGATTAACAAATCAATAAACTTGAATAATTATTGATATAAATAAGCCTGGCAGCTCTGTTTTGTTAACCACACTAAGAAAATCGATATAAATTTTGAATTAATTCTTAAGAATGAAGAATATTTCCAGCTCCAAAATCCATTTATCTGGTAGATTGCCGTGTTGAAATGCCAAATTTTGGTAAATTTCTTCAGTCAAACAGGGTTTTGAAGAAACATTGACACTAGCAATTGATTAACAAATCAATAAACTTAAATAATTAATGATATAAATAAGCCTGGCAGCTCTGTTTTGTTAACCACACTAAGAAAATAAATATAAATTTTGAATTAATTCTTAAGAATGAAGAATATTTCCAGCTCCAAAATCCATTTATCTGGCAGATTGCCGTGTTGAAATGCCAAATTTTGGTAAATTTCTTCAGTCAAACAGAGTTTTGAAGAAACATTGACACTAGCAATTGATTAACAAATCAATAATATTGAATAATTATTGATATAAATAAGCCTGGCAGCTCTGTTTTGTTAACCACACTAAGAAAATAAATATAAATTTTGAATTAATTCTTAAGAATGAAGAATATTTCCAGCTCCAAAATCCATTTATCTGGTAGATTGCCGTGTTGAAATGCCAAATTTTGGTAAATTTCTTCAGTCAAACAGGGTTTTGAAGAAACATTGACACTAGCAATTGATTAACAAATCAATAAACTTGAATAATTATTGATATAAATAAGCCTGGCAGCTCTGTTTTGTTAACCACACTAAGAAAATAAATATAAATTTTGAATTAATTCTTAAGAATGAAGAATATTTCCAGCTCCAAAATCCATTTATCTGGTAGATTGCCGTGTTGAAATGCCAAATTTTGGTAAATTTCTTCAGTCAAACAGGGTTTTGAAGAAACATTGACACTAGCAATTGATTAACAAATCAATAAACTTGAATAATTAATGATATAAATAAGCCTGGCAGCTCTGTTTTGTTAACCACACTAAGAAAATAAATATAAATTTTGAATTAATTCTTAAGAATGAAGAATATTTCCAGCTCCAAAATCCATTTATCTGGTAGGTTGCCGTGTTGAAATGCCAAATTTTGGTAAATTTCTTCAGTCAAACAGGGTTTTGAAGAAACATTGACACTAGCAATTGATTAACAAATCAATAAACTTGAATAATTATTGATATAAATAAGCCTGGCAGCTCTGTTTTGTTAACCACACTAAGAAAATCGATATAAATTTTGAATTAATTCTTAAGAATGAAGAATATTTCCAGCTCCAAAATCCATTTATCTGGTAGATTGCCGTGTTGAAATGCCAAATTTTGGTAAATTTCTTCAGTCAAACAGGGTTTTGAAGAAACATTGACACTAGCAATTGATTAACAAATCAATAAACTTAAATAATTAATGATATAAATAAGCCTGGCAGCTCTGTTTTGTTAACCACACTAAGAAAATAAATATAAATTTTGAATTAATTCTTAAGAATGAAGAATATTTCCAGCTCCAAAATCCATTTATCTGGCAGATTGCCGTGTTGAAATGCCAAATTTTGGTAAATTTCTTCAGTCAAACAGAGTTTTGAAGAAACATTGACACTAGCAATTGATTAACAAATCAATAATATTGAATAATTATTGATATAAATAAGCCTGGCAGCTCTGTTTTGTTAACCACACTAAGAAAATAAATATAAATTTTGAATTAATTCTTAAGAATGAAGAATATTTCCAGCTCCAAAATCCATTTATCTGGTAGATTGCCGTGTTGAAATGCCAAATTTTGGTAAATTTCTTCAGTCAAACAGGGTTTTGAAGAAACATTGACACTAGCAATTGATTAACAAATCAATAAACTTGAATAATTATTGATATAAATAAGCCTGGCAGCTCTGTTTTGTTAACCACACTAAGAAAATAAATATAAATTTTGAATTAATTCTTAAGAATGAAGAATATTTCCAGCTCCAAAATCCATTTATCTGGTAGATTGCCGTGTTGAAATGCCAAATTTTGGTAAATTTCTTCAGTCAAACAGGGTTTTGAAGAAACATTGACACTAGCAATTGATTAACAAATCAATAAACTTGAATAATTAATGATATAAATAAGCCTGGCAGCTCTGTTTTGTTAACCACACTAAGAAAATAAATATAAATTTTGAATTAATTCTTATGAATGAAGAATAATTTCAGTTCCAAAATCCATTTATCTGGCAGATTGCCGTGTTGAAATGCCAAATTTTGGTAAATTTCTTCAGTCAAACAGGGTTTTGAAGAAACATTGACACCAGCAATTGATTAACAAATCAATAAACTTTAATAATTATTGATATAAATAAGCCTGGCAGCTCTGTTTTGTTAACCACACTAAGAAAATAAATATAAATTTTGAATTAAATCTTATGAATGAAGAATAATTTCAGTTCCAAAATCCATAAATCTGGCAGATTGCCGTGTTGAAATACCAAATTTTGGTAAATTTCTTCAGTCAAACAGAGTTTTGAAGAAACATTGACACTAGCAATTGATTAACAAATCAATAATATTGAATAATTATTTATATAAATAAGCCTGGCAGCTCTGTTTTGTTAACCACAGTAAGAAAATAAATATAAATTTTGAATTAATTCTTAAGAATGAAGAATATTTCCAGCTCCAAAATCCATTTATCTGGTAGGTTGCCGTGTTGAAATGCCAAATTTTGGTAAATTTCTTCAGTCAAACAGAGTTTTGAAGAAACATTGACACAAGCAATTGATTAACAAATCAATAAACTTGAATAATTAATGATATAAATAAGCCTGGCAGCTCTGTTTTGTTAACCACACTAAGAAAATAAATATAAATTTTGAATTAATTCTTAAGAATGAAGAATATTTCCAGCTCCAAAATCCATTTATATGGCAGATTGCCGTGTTGAAATGCCAAATTTTGGTAAATTTCTTCAGTCAAACAGAGTTTTGAAGAAACATTGACACTAGCAATTGATTAACAAATCAATAAACTTGAATAATTATTGATATAAATAAGCCTGGCAGCTCTGTTTTGTTAACCACACTAAGAAAATAAATATAAATTTTGAATTAATTCTTATGAATGAAGAATAATTTCAGTTCCAAAATCCATTTATCTGGCAGATTGCCGTGTTGAAATGCCAAATTTTGGTAAATTTCTTCAGTCAAACAGGGTTTTGAAGAAACATTGACACTAGCAATTGATTAACAAATCCATAAACTTGAATAATTAATGATATAAATAAGCCTGGCAGCTCTGTTTTGTTAACCACACTAAGAAAATAAATATAAATTTTGAATTAATTCTTATGAATGAAGAATAATTTCAGTTCCAAAATCCATTTATCTGGCAGATTGCCGTGTTGAAATGCCAAATTTTGGTAAATTTCTTCAGTCAAACAGGGTTTTGAAGAAACATTGACACTAGCAATTGATTAACAAATCAATAAACTTGAATAATTATTGATATAAATAAGCCTGGCAGCTCTGTTTTGTTAACCACACTAAGAAAATCGATATAAATTTTGAATGAATTCTTAAGAATGAAGAAGAATTTCAGTTCCAAAATCCATTTATCTGGCAGATTGCCGTGTTGAAATGCCAAATTTTGGTAAATTTCTTCAGTCAAACAGGGTTTTGAAGAAAAATTGACACTAGCAATTGATTAACAAATCAATAAACTTGAATAATTATTGATATAAATAAGCCTGGCAGCTCTGTTTTGTTAACCACACTAAGAAAATAAATATAAATTTTGAATTAATTCTTAAGAATGAAGAAGAATTTCAGTTCCAAAATCCATTTATCTGGCAGATTGCCGTGTTGAAATGCCAAATTTTGGTAAATTTCTTCAGTCAAACAGGGTTTTGAAGAAACATTGACCCGAGCAATTGATTAACAAATCAATAAAATTGAATAATTATTGATATAAATAAGCCTGGCAGCTCTGTTTTGTTAATCACACTAAGAAAATAAATATAAATTTTGAATTAATTTTTAGGAATTATGAATATTTCCAGCTCCAAAATCCATTTATCTGGTAGATTGCCGTGTTGAAATGCCAAATTTTGGTAAATTTCTTCAGTCAAACAGAGTTTTGAAGAAACATTGACACAAGCAATTGATTAACAAATCAATAAACTTGAATAATTATTGATATAAATAAGCCTGGCAGCTCTGTTTTGATAATCACACTAAGAAAATAAATATAAATTTTGAATTAATTCTTAAGAATGAAGAATAATTTCAGTTCCAAAATCCATTTATGTGGAAGATTGCCGTGTTGAAATGCCAAATTTTGGTAAATTTCTTCAGTCAAACAGGGTTTTGAAGAAACATTGACACTAGCAATTGATTAACAAATCAATAAACTTGAATAATTAATGATATAAATAAGCCTGGCAGCTCTGTTTTGATAACCACACTAAGAAAATAAATATAAATTTTGAATTAATTCTTAAGAATGAAGGATATTTCCAGCTCCAAAATTTATTTATCTGGCAGATTGCCGTGTTGAAATGCCAAATTTTGGTAAATTTCTTCAGTCAAACAGAGTTTTGAAGAAACATTGACACTAGCAATTGATTAACAAATCAATAAACTTGAATAATTAATGATATAAATAAGCCTGGCAGCTCTGTTTTGTTAACCACACTAAGAAAATAAATATAAATTTTGAATTAATTCTTAAGAATGAAGGATATTTCCAGCTCCAAAATCTATTTATCTGGCAGATTGCCGTGTTGAAATGCCAAGTTTTGGTAAATTTCTTCAGTCAAACAGAGTTTTGAAGAAACATTGACACTAGCAATTGATTAACAAATCAATAAACTTGAATAATTATTGATATAAATAAGCCTGGCAGCTCTGTTTTGTTAACCACACTAAGAAAATAAATATAAATTTTGAATTAATTCTTAAGAATGAAGGATATTTCCAGCTCCAAAATCTATTTATCTGGCAGATTGCCGTGTTGAAATGCCAAATTTTGGTAAATTTCTTCAGTCAAACAGGGTTTTGAAGAAACATTGACACTAGCAATTGATTAACAAATCAATAAACTTGAATAATTATTGATATAAATAAGCCTGGCAGCTCTGTTTTGTTAACCACACTAAGAAAATAAATATAAATTTTGAATTAATTCTTAAGAATGAAGAATATTTCCAGCTCCAAAATCCATTTATCTGGTAGATTGCCGTGTTGAAATGCCAAATTTTGGTAAATTTCTTCAGTCAAACAGGGTTTTGAAGAAACATTGACACTAGCAATTGATTAACAAATCAATAAACTTGAATAATTAATGATATAAATAAGCCTGGCAGCTCTGTTTTGTTAACCACACTAAGAAAATAAATATAAATTTTGAATTAATTCTTATGAATGAAGAATAATTTCAGTTCCAAAATCCATTTATCTGGCAGATTGCCGTGTTGAAATGCCAAATTTTGGTAAATTTCTTCAGTCAAACAGGGTTTTGAAGAAACATTGACACCAGCAATTGATTAACAAATCAATAAACTTTAATAATTATTGATATAAATAAGCCTGGCAGCTCTGTTTTGTTAACCACACTAAGAAAATAAATATAAATTTTGAATTAAATCTTATGAATGAAGAATAATTTCAGTTCCAAAATCCATAAATCTGGCAGATTGCCGTGTTGAAATACCAAATTTTGGTAAATTTCTTCAGTCAAACAGAGTTTTGAAGAAACATTGACACTAGCAATTGATTAACAAATCAATAATATTGAATAATTATTTATATAAATAAGCCTGGCAGCTCTGTTTTGTTAACCACAGTAAGAAAATAAATATAAATTTTGAATTAATTCTTAAGAATAAAGAATATTTCCAGCTCCAAAATCCATTTATCTGGTTGATTGCCGTGTTGAAATGCCAAATTTTGGTAAATTTCTTCAGTCAAACAGAGTTTTGAAGAAACATTGACACAAGCAATTGATTAACAAATCAATAAGATTGAATAATTATTGATATAAATAAGCCTGGCAGCTCTGTTTTGTTAACCACACTAAGAAAATAAATATAAATTTTGAATTAATTCTTAGGAATTATGAATATTTCCAGCTCCAAAATCCATTTATATGGCAGATTGCCGTGTTGAAATACCAAATTTTGGTAAATTTCTTCAGTCAAACAGGGTTTTGAAGAAACATTGACACAAGTAATTCATTAACAAATCTATAAACTTGAATTATTATTGATATAAATAAGCCTGGCAGCTCTGTTTTGTTAACCACACTAAGAAAATAAATATAAATTTTGAATTAATTCTTAAGAATGAAGAATATTTCCAGCTCCAAAATCAATTTATCTGGTAGATTGCCGTGTTGAAATGCCAAATTTTGGTAAATTTCTTCAGTCAAACAGGGTTTTGAAGAAACATTGACACTAGCAATTGATTAACAAATCAATAATATTGAATAATTATTGATATAAATAACCCTGGCAGCTCTGTTTTGTTAACCACACTAAGAAAATAAATATAAATTTTGAATTAATTCTTAAGAATTATGAATATTTCCAGCTCCAAAATCCATTTATATGGCAGATTGCCGTGTTGAAATACCAAATTTTGGTAAATTTCTTCAGTCAAACAGGGTTTTGAAGAAACATTGACACAAGTAATTCATTAACAAATCTATAAACTTGAATTATTATTGATATAAATAAGCCTGGCAGCTCTGTTTTGTTAACCACACTAAGAAAATAAATATAAATTTTGAATTAATTCTTAAGAATGAAGAATATTTCCAGCTCCAAATTCAATTTATCTGGTAGATTGCCGTGTTGAAATGCCAAATTTTGGTAAATTTCTTCAGTCAAACAGGGTTTTGAAGAAACATTGACACTAGCAATTGATTAACAAATCAATAATATCGAATATTTATTGATATAAATAAGCCTGGCAGCTCTGTTTTGTTAACCACACTAAGAAAATAAATATGAATTTTGAATTAATTTTTAAGAATTATGAATATTTCCAGCTCCAAAATCCATTTATATGGCAGATTGCCGTGTTGAAATACCAAATTTTGGTAAATTTCTTCAGTCAAACAGGGTTTTGAAGAAACATTGACACTAGCAATTGATTAACAAATCAATAAGATTAAATAATTATTGATATAAATAAGCCTGGCAGCTCTGTTTTGTTAACCACACTAAGAAAATAAATATAAATTTTGAATTAATTCTTAAGAATGAAGAATATTTCCAGCTCCAAAATCAATTTATCTGGTAGATTGCCGTGTTGAAATGCCAAATTTTGGTAAATTTCTTCAGTCAAACAGGGTTTTGAAGAAACATTGACACTAGCAATTGATTAACAAATCAATAATATTGAATAATTATTGATATAAATAACCCTGGCAGCTCTGTTTTGTTAACCACACTAAGAAAATAAATATAAATTTTGAATTAATTCTTAAGAATTATGAATATTTCCAGCTCCAAAATCCATTTATATGGCAGATTGCCGTGTTGAAATACCAAATTTTGGTAAATTTCTTCAGTCAAACAGGGTTTTGATGAAACATTGACACAAGTAATTCATTAACAAATCTATAAACTTGAATTATTATTGATATAAATAAGCCTGGCAGCTCTGTTTTGTTAATCACACTAAGAAAATAAATATAAATTTTGAATTAATTCTTATGAATGAAGAATAATTTCAGTTCCAAAATCCATTTATCTGGCAGATTGCCGTGTTTAAATGCCAAATTTTTGTAAATTTCTTCAGTCAAACAGCGTTTTGAAGAAACATTGACACTAGCAATTGATTAACAAATCAATAATATCGAATAATTATTGATATAAATAAGCCTGGCAGCTCTGTTTTGTTAACCACACTAAGAAAATAAATATAAATTTTGAATTAATTCTTAAGAATAAAGAATATTTCCAGCTCCAAAATCAATTTATCCGGTAGATTGCCGTGTTGAAATACCAAATTTTGGTAAATTTCTTCAGTCAAACAGGGTTTTGAAGAAACATTGACACTAGCAATTGATTAACAAATCAATAAACTTGAATAATTAATGATATAAATAAGCCTGGCAGCTCTGTTTTGTTAACCACACTAAGAAAATAAATATAAATTTTGAATTAATTCTTAAGAATGAAGAATATTTCCAGCTCCAAAATCCATTTATATGGCAGATTGCCGTGTTGAAATGCCAAATTTTGGTAAATTTCTTCAGTCAAACAGAGTTTTGAAGAAACATTGACACTAGCAATTGATTAACAAATCAATAAACTTGAATAATTATTGATATAAATAAGCCTGGCAGCTCTGTTTTGTTAACCACACTAAGAAAATAAATATAAATTTTGAATTAATTCTTATGAATGAAGAATAATTTCAGTTCCAAAATCCATTTATCTGGCAGATTGCCGTGTTGAAATGCCAAATTTTGGTAAATTTCTTCAGTCAAACAGGGTTTTGAAGAAACATTGACACTAGCAATTGATTAACAAATCCATAAACTTGAATAATTAATGATATAAATAAGCCTGGCAGCTCTGTTTTGTTAACCACACTAAGAAAATAAATATAAATTTTGAATTAATTCTTATGAATGAAGAATAATTTCAGTTCCAAAATCCATTTATCTGGCAGATTGCCGTGTTGAAATGCCAAATTTTGGTAAATTTCTTCAGTCAAACAGGGTTTTGAAGAAACATTGACACTAGCAATTGATTAACAAATCAATAAACTTGAATAATTATTGATATAAATAAGCCTGGCAGCTCTGTTTTGTTAACCACACTAAGAAAATCGATATAAATTTTGAATGAATTCTTAAGAATGAAGAAGAATTTCAGTTCCAAAATCCATTTATCTGGCAGATTGCCGTGTTGAAATGCCAAATTTTGGTAAATTTCTTCAGTCAAACAGGGTTTTGAAGAAAAATTGACACTAGCAATTGATTAACAAATCAATAAACTTGAATAATTATTGATATAAATAAGCCTGGCAGCTCTGTTTTGTTAACCACACTAAGAAAATAAATATAAATTTTGAATTAATTCTTAAGAATGAAGAAGAATTTCAGTTCCAAAATCCATTTATCTGGCAGATTGCCGTGTTGAAATGCCAAATTTTGGTAAATTTCTTCAGTCAAACAGGGTTTTGAAGAAACATTGACCCGAGCAATTGATTAACAAATCAATAAAATTGAATAATTATTGATATAAATAAGCCTGGCAGCTCTGTTTTGTTAATCACACTAAGAAAATAAATATAAATTTTGAATTAATTTTTAGGAATTATGAATATTTCCAGCTCCAAAATCCATTTATCTGGTAGATTGCCGTGTTGAAATGCCAAATTTTGGTAAATTTCTTCAGTCAAACAGAGTTTTGAAGAAACATTGACACAAGCAATTGATTAACAAATCAATAAACTTGAATAATTATTGATATAAATAAGCCTGGCAGCTCTGTTTTGATAATCACACTAAGAAAATAAATATAAATTTTGAATTAATTCTTAAGAATGAAGAATAATTTCAGTTCCAAAATCCATTTATGTGGAAGATTGCCGTGTTGAAATGCCAAATTTTGGTAAATTTCTTCAGTCAAACAGGGTTTTGAAGAAACATTGACACTAGCAATTGATTAACAAATCAATAAACTTGAATAATTAATGATATAAATAAGCCTGGCAGCTCTGTTTTGTTAACCACACTAAGAAAATAAATATAAATTTTGAATTAATTCTTAAGAATGAAGGATATTTCCAGCTCCAAAATTTATTTATCTGGCAGATTGCCGTGTTGAAATGCCAAATTTTGGTAAATTTCTTCAGTCAAACAGAGTTTTGAAGAAACATTGACACTAGCAATTGATTAACAAATCAATAAACTTGAATAATTAATGATATAAATAAGCCTGGCAGCTCTGTTTTGTTAACCACACTAAGAAAATAAATATAAATTTTGAATTAATTCTTAAGAATGAAGGATATTTCCAGCTCCAAAATCTATTTATCTGGCAGATTGCCGTGTTGAAATGCCAAGTTTTGGTAAATTTCTTCAGTCAAACAGAGTTTTGAAGAAACATTGACACTAGCAATTGATTAACAAATCAATAAACTTGAATAATTATTGATATAAATAAGCCTGGCAGCTCTGTTTTGTTAACCACACTAAGAAAATAAATATAAATTTTGAATTAATTCTTAAGAATGAAGGATATTTCCAGCTCCAAAATCTATTTATCTGGCAGATTGCCGTGTTGAAATGCCAAATTTTGGTAAATTTCTTCAGTCAAACAGGGTTTTGAAGAAACATTGACACTAGCAATTGATTAACAAATCAATAAACTTGAATAATTATTGATATAAATAAGCCTGGCAGCTCTGTTTTGTTAACCACACTAAGAAAATCGATATAAATGTAGAATTAATTCTTAAGAATGAAGAAGAATTTCAGTTCCAAAATCCATTTATCTGGCAGATTGCCGTGTTGAAATGCCAAATTTTGGTAAATTTCTTCAGTCAAACAGGGTTTTGAAGAAACATTGACACTAGCAATTGATTAACAAATCAATAAACTTGAATAATTATTGATATAAATAAGCCTGGCAGCTCTGTTTTGTTAACCACACTAAGAAAATAAATATAAATTTTGAATTAATTCTTAAGAATGAAGAAGAATTTCAGTTCCAAAATCCATTTATCTGGCAGATTGCCGTGTTGAAATGCCAAATTTTGGTAAATTTCTTCAGTCAAACAGGGTTTTGAAGAAACATTGACCCAAGCAATTGATTAACAAATCAATAAAATTGAATAATTATTGATATAAATAAGCCTGGCAGCTCTGTTTTGTTAATCACACTAAGAAAATAAATATAAATTTTGAATTAATTTTTAAGAATTATGAATATTTCCAGCTCCAAAATCCATTTATCTGGTAGATTGCCGTGTTGAAATGCCAAATTTTGGTAAATTTCTTCAGTCAAACAGGGTTTTGAAGAAACATTGACCCAAGCAATTGATTAACAAATCAATAAAATTGAATAATTATTGATATAAATAAGCCTGGCAGCTCTGTTTTGTTAATCACACTAAGAAAATAAATATAAATTTTGAATTAATTTTTAAGAATTATGAATATTTCCAGCTCCAAAATCCATTTATCTGGTAGATTGCCGTGTTGAAATGCCAAATTTTGGTAAATTTCTTCAGTCAAACAGAGTTTTGAAGAAACATTGACACTAGCAATTGATTAACAAATCAATAATATTGAATAATTATTGATATAAATAAGCCTGGCAGCTCTGTTTTGTTAACCACACTAAGAAAATAAATATAAATTTTGAATTAATTCTTAAGAATGAAGAATATTTCCAGCTCTAAAATCCATTTATCTGGTAGATTGCCGTGTTGAAATGCCAAATTTTGGTAAATTTCTTCAGTCAAACAGGGTTTTGAAGAAACATTGACACTAGCAATTGATTAACAAATCAATAAACTTTAATAATTATTGATATAAATAAGCCTGGCAGCTCTGTTTTGTTAACCACACTAAGAAAATAAATATAAATTTTGAATTAAATCTTATGAATGAAGAATAATTTCAGTTCCAAAATCCATAAATCTGGCAGATTACCGTGTTGAAATACCAAATTTTGGTAAATTTCTTCAGTCAAACAGGGTTTTGAAGAAACATTGACACTAGCAATTGATTAACAAATCAATAAACTTTAATAATCATTGATATAAATAAGCCTGGCAGCTCTGTTTTGTTAACCACACTAAGAAAATAAATATAAATTTTGAATTAAATCTTATGAATGAAGAATAATTTCAGTTCCAAAATCCATAAATCTGGCAGATTACCGTGTTGAAATACCAAATTTTGGTAAATTTCTTCAGTCAAACAGAGTTTTGAAGAAACATTGACCCAAGCAATTGATTAACAAATCAATAAACTTGAATAATTATTGATATAAATAAGCCTGGCAGCTCTGTTTTGTTAACCACACTAAGAAAATAAATATAAATTTTGAATTAATTCTTAAGAATGAAGAAGAATTTCAGTTCCAAAATCCATTTATCTGGCAGATTGCCGTGTTGAAATACCAAATTTTGGTAAATTTCTTCAGTCAAACAGAGTTTTGAAGAAACATTGACCCAAGCAATTGATTAACAAATCAATAAACTTGAATAATTATTGATATAAATAAGCCTGGCAGCTCTGTTTTGTTAACCACACTAAGAAAATAAATATAAATTTTGAATTAATTCTTAAGAATGAAGAAGAATTTCAGTTCCAAAATCCATTTATCTGGCAGATTGCCGTGTTGAAATGCCAAATTTGGGTAAATTTCTTCAGTCAAACAGGGTTTTGAAGAAACATTGACCCAAGCAATTGATTAACAAATCAATAAAATTGAATAATTATTGATATAAATAAGCCTGGCAGCTCTGTTTTGTTAATCACACTAAGAAAATAAATATAAATTTTGAATTAATTTTTAAGAATTATGAATATTTCCAGCTCCAAAATCCATTTATCTGGTAGATTTCCGTGTTGAAATGCCAAATTTAGGTAAATTTCTTCAGTCAAACAGAGTTTTGAAGAAACATTGACACAAGCAATTGATTAACAAATCAATAAACTTGAATAATTATTGATATAAATAAGCCTGGCAGCTCTGTTTTGTTAACCACACTAAGAAAATAAATATAAATTTTGAATTAATTCTTAAGAATGAAGGATATTTCCAGCTCCAAAATCTATTTATCTGGCAGATTGCCGTGTTGAAATGCCAAATTTTGGTAAATTTCTTCAGTCAAACAGGGTTTTGAAGAAACATTGACACTAGCAATTGATTAACAAATCAATAAACTTGAATAATTATTGATATAAATAAGCCTGGCAGCTCTGTTTTGTTAACCACACTAAGAAAATCGATATAAATGTAGAATTAATTCTTAAGAATGAAGAAGAATTTCAGTTCCAAAATCCATTTATCTGGCAGATTGCCGTGTTGAAATGCCAAATTTTGGTAAATTTCTTCAGTCAAACAGGGTTTTGAAGAAACATTGACACTAGCAATTGATTAACAAATCAATAAACTTGAATAATTATTGATATAAATAAGCCTGGCAGCTCTGTTTTGTTAACCACACTAAGAAAATAAATATAAATTTTGAATTAATTCTTAAGAATGAAGAAGAATTTCAGTTCCAAAATCCATTTATCTGGCAGATTGCCGTGTTGAAATGCCAAATTTTGGTAAATTTCTTCAGTCAAACAGGGTTTTGAAGAAACATTGACCCAAGCAATTGATTAACAAATCAATAAAATTGAATAATTATTGATATAAATAAGCCTGGCAGCTCTGTTTTGTTAATCACACTAAGAAAATAAATATAAATTTTGAATTAATTTTTAAGAATTATGAATATTTCCAGCTCCAAAATCCATTTATCTGGTAGATTGCCGTGTTGAAATGCCAAATTTTGGTAAATTTCTTCAGTCAAACAGGGTTTTGAAGAAACATTGACACTAGCAATTGATTAACAAATCAATAATATTGAATAATTATTGATATAAATAAGCCTGGCAGCTCTGTTTTGTTAACCACACTAAGAAAATAAATATAAATTTTGAATTAATTCTTAAGAATGAAGAATATTTCCAGCTCCAAAATCCATTTATCTGGTAGATTGCCGTGTTGAAATGCCAAATTTTGGTAAATTTCTTCAGTCAAACAGGGTTTTGAAGAAACATTGACACTAGCAATTGATTAACAAATCAATAAACTTTAATAATTATTGATATAAATAAGCCTGGCAGCTCTGTTTTGTTAACCACACTAAGAAAATAAATATAAATTTTGAATTAAATCTTATGAATGAAGAATAATTTCAGTTCCAAAATCCATAAATCTGGCAGATTACCGTGTTGAAATACCAAATTTTGGTAAATTTCTTCAGTCAAACAGGGTTTTGAAGAAACATTGACACTAGCAATTGATTAACAAATCAATAAACTTTAATAATCATTGATATAAATAAGCCTGGCAGCTCTGTTTTGTTAACCACACTAAGAAAATAAATATAAATTTTGAATTAAATCTTATGAATGAAGAATAATTTCAGTTCCAAAATCCATAAATCTGGCAGATTACCGTGTTGAAATACCAAATTTTGGTAAATTTCTTCAGTCAAACAGAGTTTTGAAGAAACATTGACCCAAGCAATTGATTAACAAATCAATAAACTTGAATAATTATTGATATAAATAAGCCTGGCAGCTCTGTTTTGTTAACCACACTAAGAAAATAAATATAAATTTTGAATTAATTCTTAAGAATGAAGAAGAATTTCAGTTCCAAAATCCATTTATCTGGCAGATTGCCGTGTTGAAATACCAAATTTTGGTAAATTTCTTCAGTCAAACAGAGTTTTGAAGAAACATTGACCCAAGCAATTGATTAACAAATCAATAAACTTGAATAATTATTGATATAAATAAGCCTGGCAGCTCTGTTTTGTTAACCACACTAAGAAAATAAATATAAATTTTGAATTAATTCTTAAGAATGAAGAAGAATTTCAGTTCCAAAATCCATTTATCTGGCAGATTGCCGTGTTGAAATGCCAAATTTGGGTAAATTTCTTCAGTCAAACAGGGTTTTGAAGAAACATTGACCCAAGCAATTGATTAACAAATCAATAAAATTGAATAATTATTGATATAAATAAGCCTGGCAGCTCTGTTTTGTTAATCACACTAAGAAAATAAATATAAATTTTGAATTAATTTTTAAGAATTATGAATATTTCCAGCTCCAAAATCCATTTATCTGGTAGATTTCCGTGTTGAAATGCCAAATTTAGGTAAATTTCTTCAGTCAAACAGAGTTTTGAAGAAACATTGACACAAGCAATTGATTAACAAATCAATAAACTTGAATAATTATTGATATAAATAAGCCTGGCAGCTCTGTTTTGTTAACCACACTAAGAAAATAAATATAAATTTTGAATTAATTCTTAAGAATGAAGGATATTTCCAGCTCCAAAATCAATTTATCTGGTAGATTGCCGTGTTGAAATGCCAAATTTTGGTAAATTTCTTCAGTCAAACAGAGTTTTGAAGAAACATTGACCCAAGCAATTGATTAACAAATCAATAAACTTGAATAATTATTGATATAAATAAGCCTGGCAGCTCTGTTTTGTTAACCACACTAAGAAAATCGATATAAATTTTGAATTAATTCTTAAGAATGAAGAAGAATTTCAGTTCCAAAATCCATTTATCTGGCAGATTGCCGTGTTGAAATGCCAAATTTTGGTAAATTTCTTCAGTCAAACAGGGTTTTGAAGAAACATTGACCCAAGCAATTGATTAACAAATCAATAAACTTGAATAATTATTGATATAAATAAGCCTGGCAGCTCTGTTTTGTTAACCACACTAAGAAAATCGATATAAATTTTGAATTAATTTTTAAGAATTATGATAATTTCCAGCTCCAAAATCCATTTATCTGGTAGATTGCCGTGTTGAAATGCCAAATTTTGGTAAATTTCTTCAGTCAAACAGAGTTTTGAAGAAACATTGACACAAGCAATTGATTAACAAATCAATAAACTTGAATAATTATTGATATAAATAAGCCTGGCAGCTCTGTTTTGTTAACCACACTAAGAAAATAAATATAAATTTTGAATTAATTCTTAAGAATGAAGGATATTTCCAGCTCCAAAATCAATTTATCTGGTAGATTGCCGTGTTGAAATGCCAAATTTTGGTAAATTTCTTCAGTCAAACAGGGTTTTGAAGAAACATTGACACTAGCAATTGATTAACAAATCAATAAAATTGAATAATTATTGATATAAATAAGCCTGGCAGCTCTGTTTTGTTAACCACACTAAGAAAATAAATATAAATTCTGAATTAATTCTTAAGAATGAAGAAGAATTTCAGTTCCAAAATCCATTTATCTGGCAGATTGCCGTGTTGAAATACCAAATTTTGGTAAATTTCTTCAGTCAAACAGAGTTTTGAAGAAACATTGACCCAAGCAATTAATTAACAAATCAATAAACTTGAATAATTATTGATATAAATAAGCCTGGCAGCTCTGTTTTGTTAACCACACTAAGAAAATAAATATAAATTTTGAATTAATTCTTAAGAATGAAGAATATTTCCAGCTCCAAAATCCATTTATCTGGTAGATTGCCGTGTTGAAATGCCAAATTTTGGTAAATTTCTTCAGTCAAACAGAGTTTTGAAGAAACATTGACACAAGCAATTGATTAACAAATCAATAAACTTGAATAATTATTGATATAAATAAGCCTGGCAGCTCTGTTTTGTTAACCACACTAAGAAAATAAATATAAATTTTGAATTAATTCTTAAGAATGAAGGATATTTCCAGCTCCAAAATCAATTTATCTGGTAGATTGCCGTGTTGAAATGCCAAATTTTGGTAAATTTCTTCAGTCAAACAGGGTTTTGAAGAAACATTGACACTAGCAATTGATTAACAAATCAATAAAATTGAATAATTATTGATATAAATAAGCCTGGCAGCTCTGTTTTGTTAACCACACTAAGAAAATAAATATAAATTTTGAATTAATTCTTATGAATGAAGAATAATTTCAGTTCCAAAATCCATTTATCTGGCAGATTGCCGTGTTGAAATGCCAAATTTTGGTAAATTTCTTCAGTCAAACAGGGTTTTGAAGAAACATTGACACTAGCAATTGATTAACAAATCAATAAACTTGAATAATTATTGATATAAATAAGCCTGGCAGCTCTGTTTTGTTAACCACACTAAGAAAATAAATATAAATTTTGAATTAATTTTTAAGAATTATGAATATTTCCAGCTCCAAAATCCATTTATCTGGTAGATTGCCGTGTTGAAATGCCAAATTTTGGTAAATTTCTTCAGTCAAACAGAGTTTTGAAGAAACATTGACACAAGCAATTGATTAACAAATCAATAAACTTGAATAATTATTGATATAAATAAGCCTGGCAGCTCTGTTTTGTTAACCACACTAAGAAAATAAATATAAATTTTGAAATAATTCTTAAGAATGAAGGATATTTCCAGCTCCAAAATCAATTTATCTGGTAGATTGCCGTGTTGAAATGCCAAATTTTGGTAAATTTCTTCAGTCAAACACTTTTTGAAGAAACATTGACACAAGCAATTGATTAACAAATCAATAAACTTGAATAATTATTGATATAAATAAGCCTGGCAGCTCTGTTTTGTTAACCACACTAAGAAAATCGATATAAATTTTGAATTAATTTTTAAGAATTATGATAATTTCCAGCTCCAAAATCCATTTATCTGGTAGATTGCCGTGTTGAAATGCCAAATTTTGGTAAATTTCTTCAGTCAAACAGAGTTTTGAAGAAACATTGACACAAGCAATTGATTAACAAATCAATAAACTTGAATAATTATTGATATAAATAAGCCTGGCAGCTCTGTTTTGTTAACCACACTAAGAAAATAAATATAAATTTTGAATTAATTCTTAAGAATGAAGGATATTTCCAGCTCCAAAATCAATTTATCTGGTAGATTGCCGTGTTGAAATGCCAAATTTTGGTAAATTTCTTCAGTCAAACAGGGTTTTGAAGAAACATTGACACTAGCAATTGATTAACAAATCAATAAAATTGAATAATTATTGATATAAATAAGCCTGGCAGCTCTGTTTTGTTAACCACACTAAGAAAATAAATATAAATTCTGAATTAATTCTTAAGAATGAAGAAGAATTTCAGTTCCAAAATCCATTTATCTGGCAGATTGCCGTGTTGAAATACCAAATTTTGGTAAATTTCTTCAGTCAAACAGAGTTTTGAAGAAACATTGACCCAAGCAATTAATTAACAAATCAATAAACTTGAATAATTATTGATATAAATAAGCCTGGCAGCTCTGTTTTGTTAACCACACTAAGAAAATAAATATAAATTTTGAATTAATTCTTAAGAATGAAGAATATTTCCAGCTCCAAAATCCATTTATCTGGTAGATTGCCGTGTTGAAATGCCAAATTTTGGTTAATTTCTTCAGTCAAACAGAGTTTTGAAGAAACATTGACACAAGCAATTGATTAACAAATCAATAAACTTGAATAATTATTGATATAAATAAGCCTGGCAGCTCTGTTTTGTTAACCACACTAAGAAAATCGATATAAATTTTGAATTAATTTTTAAGAATTATGAATATTTCCAGCTCCAAAATCCATTTATCTGGTAGATTGCCGTGTTGAAATGCCAAATTTTGGTAAATTTCTTCAGTCAAACAGAGTTTTGAAGAAACATTGACACAAGCAATTGATTAACAAATCAATAAACTTGAATAATTATTGATATAAATAAGCCTGGCAGCTCTGTTTTGTTAACCACACTAAGAAAATAAATATAAATTTTGAATTAATTCTTAAGAATGAAGGATATTTCCAGCTCCAAAATCAATTTATCTGGTAGATTGCCGTGTTGAAATGCCAAATTTTGGTAAATTTCTTCAGTCAAACAGGGTTTTGAAGAAACATTGACACTAGCAATTGATTAACAAATCAATAAAATTGAATAATTATTGATATAAATAAGCCTGGCAGCTCTGTTTTGTTAACCACACTAAGAAAATAAATATAAATTTTGAATTAATTCTTATGAATGAAGAATAATTTCAGTTCCAAAATCCATTTATCTGGCAGATTGCCGTGTTGAAATGCCAAATTTTGGTAAATTTCTTCAGTCAAACAGGGTTTTGAAGAAACATTGACACTAGCAATTGATTAACAAATCAATAAACTTGAATAATTATTGATATAAATAAGCCTGGCAGCTCTGTTTTGTTAACCACACTAAGAAAATAAATATAAATTTTGAATTAATTTTTAAGAATTATGAATATTTCCAGCTCCAAAATCCATTTATCTGGTAGATTGCCGTGTTGAAATGCCAAATTTTGGTAAATTTCTTCAGTCAAACAGAGTTTTGAAGAAACATTGACACAAGCAATTGATTAACAAATCAATAAACTTGAATAATTATTGATATAAATAAGCCTGGCAGCTCTGTTTTGTTAACCACACTAAGAAAATAAATATAAATTTTGAAATAATTCTTAAGAATGAAGGATATTTCCAGCTCCAAAATCAATTTATCTGGTAGATTGCAGTGTTGAAATGCCAAATTTTGGTAAATTTCTTCAGTCAAACACTTTTTGAAGAAACATTGACACAAGCAATTGATTAACAAATCAATAAACTTGAATAATTATTGATATAAATAAGCCTGGCAGCTCTGTTTTGTTAACCACACTAAGAAAATAAATATAAATTTTAAATTAATTCTTAAGAATGAAGGATATTTCCAGCTCCAAAATCAATTTATCTGGTAGATTGCCGTGTTGAAATGCCAAATTTTGGTAAATTTCTTCAGTCAAACAGGGTTTTGAAGAAACATTGACACTAGCAATTGATTAACAAATCAATAAAATTGAATAATTATTGATATAAATAAGCCTGGCAGCTCTGTTTTGTTAACCACACTAAGAAAATAAATATAAATTTTGAATTAATTCTTAAGAATGAAGGATATTTCCAGCTCCAAAATCAATTTATCTGGTAGATTGCCGTGTTGAAATGCCAAATTTTGGTAAATTTCTTCAGTCAAACAGGGTTTTGAAGAAACATTGACACTAGCAATTGATTAACAAATCAATAAAATTGAATAATTATTGATATAAATAAGCCTGGCAGCTCTGTTTTGTTAACCACACTAAGAAAATAAATATAAATTTTGAATTAATTCTTAAGAATGAAGAAGAATTTCAGTTCCAAAATCCATTTATCTGGCAGATTGCCGTGTTGAAATACCAAATTTTTGTAAATTTCTTCAGTCAAACAGAGTTTTGAAGAAACATTGACCCAAGCAATTAATTAACAAATCAATAAACTTGAATAATTATTGATATAAATAAGCCTGGCAGCTCTGTTTTGTTAACCACACTAAGAAAATAAATATAAATTTTGAATTAATTCTTAAGAATGAAGAATATTTCCAGCTCCAAAATCCATTTATCTGGTAGATTGCCGTGTTGAAATGCCAAATTTTGGTAAATTTCTTCAGTCAAACAGAGTTTTGAAGAAACATTGACACAAGCAATTGATTAACAAATCAATAAACTTGAATAATTATTGATATAAATAAGCCTGGCAGCTCTGTTTTGTTAACCACACTAAGAAAATCGATATAAATTTTGAATTAATTTTTAAGAATTATGAATATTTCCAGCTCCAAAATCCATTTATCTGGTAGATTGCCGTGTTGAAATGCCAAATTTTGGTAAATTTCTTCAGTCAAACAGAGTTTTGAAGAAACATTGACACAAGCAATTGATTAACAAATCAATAAACTTGAATAATTATTGATATAAATAAGCCTGGCAGCTCTGTTTTGTTAACCACACTAAGAAAATAAATATAAATTTTGAATTAATTTTTAAGAATTATGAATATTTCCAGCTCCAAAATCCATTTATCTGGTAGATTGCCGTGTTGAAATGCCAAATTTTGGTAAATTTCTTCAGTCAAACACTTTTTGAAGAAACATTGACACAAGCAATTGATTAACAAATCAATAAACTTGAATAATTATTGATATAAATAAGCCTGGCAGCTCTGTTTTGTTAACCACACTAAGAAAATAAATATAAATTTTAAATTAATTCTTAAGAATGAAGGATATTTCCAGCTCCAAAATCAATTTATCTGGTAGATTGCCGTGTTGAAATGCCAAATTTTGGTAAATTTCTTCAGTCAAACAGGGTTTTGAAGAAACATTGACACTAGCAATTGATTAACAAATCAATAAAATTGAATAATTATTGATATAAATAAGCCTGGCAGCTCTGTTTTGTTAACCACACTAAGAAAATAAATATAAATTTTGAATTAATTCTTATGAATGAAGAATAATTTCAGTTCCAAAATCCATTTATCTGGCAGATTGCCGTGTTGAAATGCCAAATTTTGGTAAATTTCTTCAGTCAAACAGGGTTTTGAAGAAACATTGACACTAGCAATTGATTAACAAATCAATAAACTTGAATAATTATTGATATAAATAAGCCTGGCAGCTCTGTTTTGTTAACCACACTAAGAAAATAAATATAAATTTTGAATTAATTTTTAAGAATTATGAATATTTCCAGCTCCAAAATCCATTTATCTGGTAGATTGCCGTGTTGAAATGCCAAATTTTGGTAAATTTCTTCAGTCAAACAGAGTTTTGACGAAACATTGACACAAGCAATTGATTAACAAATCAATAAACTTGAATAATTATTGATATAAATAAGCCTGGCAGCTCTGTTTTGTTAACCACACTAAGAAAATAAATATAAATTTTGAAATAATTCTTAAGAATGAAGGATATTTCCAGCTCCAAAATCAATTTATCTGGTAGATTGCCGTGTTGAAATGCCAAATTTTGGTAAATTTCTTCAGTCAAACACTTTTTGAAGAAACATTGACACAAGCAATTGATTAACAAATCAATAAACTTGAATAATTATTGATATAAATAAGCCTGGCAGCTCTGTTTTGTTAACCACACTAAGAAAATAAATATAAATTTTAAATTAATTCTTAAGAATGAAGGATATTTCCAGCTCCAAAATCAATTTATCTGGTAGATTGCCGTGTTGAAATGCCAAATTTTGGTAAATTTCTTCAGTCAAACAGGGTTTTGAAGAAACATTGACACTAGCAATTGATTAACAAATCAATAAAATTGAATAATTATTGATATAAATAAGCCTGGCAGCTCTGTTTTGTTAACCACACTAAGAAAATAAATATAAATTTTGAATTAATTCTTATGAATGAAGAATAATTTCAGTTCCAAAATCCATTTATCTGGCAGATTGCCGTGTTGAAATGCCAAATTTTGGTAAATTTCTTCAGTCAAACAGGGTTTTGAAGAAACATTGACACTAGCAATTGATTAACAAATCAATAAACTTGAATAATTATTGATATAAATAAGCCTGGCAGCTCTGTTTTGTTAACCACACTAAGAAAATAAATATAAATTTTGAATTAATTTTTAAGAATTATGAATATTTCCAGCTCCAAAATCCATTTATCTGGTAGATTGCCGTGTTGAAATGCCAAATTTTGGTAAATTTCTTCAGTCAAACAGAGTTTTGACGAAACATTGACACAAGCAATTGATTAACAAATCAATAAACTTGAATAATTATTGATATAAATAAGCCTGGCAGCTCTGTTTTGTTAACCACACTAAGAAAATAAATATAAATTTTGAAATAATTCTTAAGAATGAAGGATATTTCCAGCTCCAAAATCAATTTATCTGGTAGATTGCCGTGTTGAAATGCCAAATTTTGGTAAATTTCTTCAGTCAAACACTTTTTGAAGAAACATTGACACAAGCAATTGATTAACAAATCAATAAACTTGAATAATTATTGATATAAATAAGCCTGGCAGCTCTGTTTTGTTAACCACACTAAGAAAATAAATATAAATTTTGAATTAATTCTTAAGAATGAAGGATATTTCCAGCTCCAAAATCAATTTATCTGGTAGATTGCCGTGTTGAAATACCAAATTTTGGTAAATTTCTTTAGTTTAACAAGAAAAATCGACACAAGTAATTCATTAACAAATCTATAAACTTGAATTATTATTGATATAAATAAGCCTGGCAGCTCTGTTTTGTTAACCACACTAAGAAAATAAATATAAATTTTGAATTAATTCTTAAGAATGAAGAATATTTCCAGCTCCAAAATCCATTTATCTGGCAGATTGCCGTGTTGAAATGCCAAATTTTCGTAAATTTCTTCAGTCAAACACTTTTTGAAGAAACATTGACCCAAGCAATTGATTATCAAATCAATAAACTTGAATAATTATTGATATAAATAAGCCTGGCAGCTCTGTTTTGTTAATCACACTAAGAAAATAAATATAAATTTTTAATTAATTCTTAAGAATGAAGAATAATTTCAGTTCCAAAATCCATTTATGTGGTAGATTGCCGTGTTGAAATGCCAAATTTTGGTAAATTTCTTCAGTCAAACAGGGTTTTGAAGAAACATTGACACTAGCAATTGATTAACAAATCAATAAACTTGAATAATTAATGATATAAATAAGCCTGGCAGCTCTGTTTTGTTAACCACACTAAGAAAATAAATATAAATTTTGAATTAATTCTTAAGAATGAAGGATATTTCCAGCTCCAAAATCTATTTATCTGGCAGATTGCCGTGTTGAAATACCAAATTTTGGTAAATTTCTTTAGTTTAACAAGAAAAATCGACACAAGTAATTCATTAACAAATCGTAAATTTGAATTATTATTGATATAAATAAGCCTGGCAGCTCTGTTTTATTAACCACACTAAGAAAATAAATATAAATTTTGAATTAATTCTTAAGAATGAAGAATATTTCCAGCTCCAAAATCAATTTATCTGGTAGATTGCCGTGTTGAAATGCCAAATTTTGGTAAATTTCTTCAGTCAAACAGAGTTTTGAAGAAACATTGACACAAGCAATTGATTAACAAATCAATAAACTTGAATAATTATTGATATAAATAAGCCTGGCAGCTCTGTTTTGTTAACCACACTAAGAAAATCGATATAAATTTTGAATTAATTTTTAAGAATTATGAATATTTCCAGCTCCAAAATCCATTTATCTGGTAGATTGCCGTGTTGAAATGCCAAATTTTGGTAAATTTCTTCAGTCAAACAGAGTTTTGAAGAAACATTGACACAAGCAATTGATTAACAAATCAATTAACTTGAATAATTATTGATATAAATAAGCCTGGCAGCTCTGTTTTGTTAACCACACTAAGAAAATAAATATAAATTTTGAATTAATTCTTAAGAATGAAGGATATTTCCAGCTCCAAAATCAATTTATCTGGTAGATTGCCGTGTTGAAATGCCAAATTTTGGTAAATTTCTTCAGTCAAACAGGGTTTTGAAGAAACATTGACACTAGCAATTGATTAACAAATCAATAAAATTGAATAATTATTGATATAAATAAGCCTGGCAGCTCTGTTTTGTTAACCACACTTAGAAAATAAATATAAATTTTGAATTAATTCTTATGAATGAAGAATAATTTCAGTTCCAAAATCCATTTATCTGGCAGATTGTTGTGTTGAAATACCAAATTTTGGTAAATTTCTTCAGTCAAACAGAGTTTTGAAGAAACATTGACACTAGCAATTGATTAACAAATCAATAATATTGAATAATTATTGATATAAATAAGCCTGGCAGCTCTGTTTTGTTAAACACTCTAAGAAAATAAATATAAATTTTGAATTAATTCTTAAGAATGAAGAATATTTCCAGCTCCAAAATCCATTTATCTAGTAGATTGCCGTGTTGAAATGCCAAATTTTGGTAAATTTCTTCAGTCAAACAGGGTTTTGAAGAAACATTGACACTTGCAATTGATTAACAAATCAATAAACTTGAATAATTAATGATATAAATAAGCCTGGCAGCTCTGTTTTGTTAACCACACTAAGAAAATCGATATAAATTTTGAATTAATTCTTAAGAATGAAGAAGAATTTCAGTTCCAAAATCCATTTATCTGGCAGATTGCCGTGTTGAAATGCCAAATTTTGGTAAATTTCTTCAGTCAAACACTGTTTTGAAGAAACATTGACACTAGCAATTGATTAACAAATCAATAAACTTGAATAATTATTGATATAAATAAGCCTGGCAGCTCTGTTTTGTTAACCACACTAAGAAAATAAATATAAATTTTGA
The DNA here is from genome assembly GCF_980474605.1 of Leiobunum rupestre. NCBI lineage: Eukaryota > Metazoa > Arthropoda > Arachnida > Opiliones > Sclerosomatidae > Leiobunum > Leiobunum rupestre. The sequence goes on from NC_143386.1 coordinate 12,993,701, forward strand.
AATAATTCTTAAGAATGAAGGATATTTCCAGCTCCAAAATCAATTTATCTGGTAGATTGCCGTGTTGAAATGCCAAATTTTGGTAAATTTCTTCAGTCAAACACTTTTTGAAGAAACATTGACACAAGCAATTGATTAACAAATCAATAAACTTGAATAATTATTGATATAAATAAGCCTGGCAGCTCTGTTTTGTTAACCACACTAAGAAAATAAATATAAATTTTGAATTAATTCTTAAGAATGAAGGATATTTCCAGCTCCAAAATCAATTTATCTGGTAGATTGCCGTGTTGAAATACCAAATTTTGGTAAATTTCTTTAGTTTAACAAGAAAAATCGACACAAGTAATTCATTAACAAATCTATAAACTTGAATTATTATTGATATAAATAAGCCTGGCAGCTCTGTTTTGTTAACCACACTAAGAAAATAAATATAAATTTTGAATTAATTCTTAAGAATGAAGAATATTTCCAGCTCCAAAATCCATTTATCTGGCAGATTGCCGTGTTGAAATGCCAAATTTTGGTAAATTTCTTCAGTCAAACACTTTTTGAAGAAACATTGACCCAAGCAATTGATTATCAAATCAATAAACTTGAATAATTATTGATATAAATAAGCCTGGCAGCTCTGTTTTGTTAATCACACTAAGAAAATAAATATAAATTTTTAATTAATTCTTAAGAATGAAGAATAATTTCTGTTCCAAAATCCATTTATGTGGTAGATTGTCGTGTTGAAATGCCAAATTTTGGTAAATTTCTTCAGTCAAACAGGGTTTTGAAGAAACATTGACACTAGCAATTGATTAACAAATCAATAAACTTGAATAATTAATGATATAAATAAGCCTGGCAGCTCTGTTTTGTTAACCACACTAAGAAAATAAATATAAATTTTGAATTAATTCTTAAGAATGAAGGATATTTCCAGCTCCAAAATCTATTTATCTGGCAGATTGCCGTGTTGAAATACCAAATTTTGGTAAATTTCTTTAGTTTAACAAGAAAAATCGACACAAGTAATTCATTAACAAATCGTAAATTTGAATTATTATTGATATAAATAAGCCTGGCAGCTCTGTTTTATTAACCACACTAAGAAAATAAATATAAATTTTGAATTAATTCTTAAGAATGAAGAATATTTCCAGCTCCAAAATCAATTTATCTGGTAGATTGCCGTGTTGAAATGCCAAATTTTGGTAAATTTCTTCAGTCAAACAGAGTTTTAAAGAAACATTGACACAAGCAATTGATTAACAAATCAATAAACTTGAATAATTATTGATATAAATAAGCCTGGCAGCTCTGTTTTGTTAACCACACTAAGAAAATCGATATAAATTTTGAATTAATTCTTAAGAATGAAGAAGAATTTCAGTTCCAAAATCCATTTATCTGGCAGATTGCCGTGTTGAAATGCCAAATTTTGGTAAATTTCTTCAGTCAAACAGGGTTTTGAAGAAACATTGACACTAGCAATTGATTAACAAATCAATAAACTTGAATAATTATTGATATAAATAAGCCTGGCAGCTCTGTTTTGTTAACCACACTAAGAAAATAAATATAAATTTTGAATTAATTCTTAAGAATGAAGAAGAATTTCAGTTCCAAAATCCATTTATCTGGCAGATTGCCGTGTTGAAATGCCAAATTTTGGTAAATTTCTTCAGTCAAACAGGGTTTTGAAGAAACATTGACACTAGCAATTGATTAACAAATCAATAAAATTGAATAATTATTGATATAAATAAGCCTGGCAGCTCTGTTTTGTTAACCACACTAAGAAAATAAATATAAATTTTGAATTAATTTTTAAGAATTATGAATATTTCCAGCTCCAAAATCCATTTATATGGCAGATTGCCGTGTTGAAATACCAAATTTTGGTAAATTTCTTTCGTTTAACAAGAAAAATCGACACAAGTAATTCATTAACAAATCGTAAACTTGAATTATTATTGATATAAATAAGCCTGGCAGCTCTGTTTTATTAACCACACTAAGAAAATAAATATAAATTTTGAATTAATTCTTAAGAATGAAGAATATTTCCAGCTCCAAAATCAATTTATCTGGTAGATTGCCGTGTTGAAATGCCAAATTTTGGTAAATTTCTTCAGACAAACAGAGTTTTGAAGAAACATTGACACAAGCAATTGATTAACAAATCAATAAACTTGAATAATTATTGATATAAATAAGCCTGGCAGCTCTGTTTTGTTAACCACACTAAGAAAATCGATAGAAATTTTGAATTAATTCTTAAGAATGAAGAAGAATTTCAGTTCCAAAATCCATTTATCTGGCAGATTGCCGTGTTGAAATGCCAAATTTTGGTAAATTTCTTCAGTCAAACAGGGTTTTGAAGAAACATTGACACTAGCAATTGATTAACAAATCAATAAACTTGAATAATTATTGATATAAATAAGCCTGGCAGCTCTGTTTTGTTAACCACACTAAGAAAATAAATATAAATTTTGAATTAATTTTTAAGAATTATGAATATTTCCAGCTCCAAAATCCATTTATATGGCAGATTGCCGTGTTGAAATACCAAATTTTGGTAAATTTCTTCAGTCAAACAGAGTTTTGAAGAAACATTGACACAAGCAATTGTTAACAAATCAATAAACTTGAATAATTATTGATATAAATAAGCCTGGCAGCTCTGTTTTGTTAACCACACTAAGAAAATAAATATAAATTTTGAATTAATACTTAAGAATGAAGGATATTTCCAGCTCCAAAATCAATTTATCTGGTAGATTGCCGTGTTGAAATGCCAAATTTTGGTAAATTTTTTCAGTCAAACAGAGTTTTGAAGAAACATTAACCCAAGCAATTGATTAACAAATCAATAAACTTGAATAATTTTGGATATAAATAAGCCTGGCAGCTCTGTTTTGTTAACCATACTAAGAAAATAAATATAAATTTTGAATTAATTCTTAAGAATGAAGAAGAATTTCAGTTCCAAAATCCATTTATCTGGCAGATTGCCGTGTTGAAATGGCAAATTTTGGTAAATTTCTTCAGTCAAACAGGGTTTTGAAGAAACATTGACACTAGCAATTGATTAACAAATCAATAAAATTGAATAATTATTGATATAAATAAGCCTGGCAGCTCTGTTTTGTTAACCACACTAAGAAAATAAATATAAATTTTGAATTAATTTTTAAGAATTATGAAAATTTCCAGCTCCAAAATCCATTTATATGGCAGATTGCCGTGTTGAAATACCAAATTTTGGTAAATTTCTTCAGACAGAGTTTTGAAGAAACATTGACACAAGCAATTGATTAACAAATCAATAAACTTGAATAATTATTGATATAAATAAGCCTGGCAGCTCTGTTTTGTTAACCACACTAAGAAAATCGATATAAATTTTGAATTAATTCTTAAGAATGAAGAAGAATTTCAGTTCCAAAATCCATTTATCTGGCAGATTGCCGTGTTGAAATGCCAAATTTTGGTAAATTTCTTCAGTCAAACAGGGTTTTGAAGAAACATTGACACTAGCAATTGATTAACAAATCAATAAAATTGAATAATTATTGATATAAATAAGCCTGGCAGCTCTGTTTTGTTAACCACACTAAGAAAATAAATATAAATTTTGAATTAATTTTTAAGAATTATGAATATTTCCAGCTCCAAAATCCATTTATATGGCAGATTGCCGTGTTAAAATACCAAATTTTGGTAAATTTCTTTAGTTTAACAAGAAAAATCGACACAAGTAATTCATTAACAAATCGTAAACTTGAATTATTATTGATATAAATAAGCCTGGCAGCTCTGTTTTGTTAATCACACTAAGAAAATAAATATAAATTTTGAATTAATTTTTAAGTATTATGAATATTTCCAGCTCCAAAATCCATTTATATGGTAGATTGCCGTGTTGAAATACCAAATTTTGGTAAATTTCTTCAGTCAAACAGGGTTTTGAAGAAACATTGACACTAGCAATTGATTAACAAATCAATAAGATTGAATAATTATTGATATAAATAAGCCTGGCAGCTCTGTTTTGTTAACCACACTAAGAAAAAAAATATAAATTTTGAATTAATTCTTAAGAATGAAGAATATTTCCAGCTCCAAAATTCATTTATCTGGTAGATTGCCGTGTTGAAATGCCAAATTTTGGTAAATTTCTTCAGTCAAACAGGGTTTTGAAGAAACATTGACACTAGCAATTGATTAACAAATCAATAAACTTGAATAATTATTGATATAAATAAGCCTGGCAGCTCTGTTTTGTTAACCACACTAAGAAAATAAATATAAATTTTGAATTAATTCTTAAGAATGAAGGATATTTCCAGCTCCAAAATCTATTTATCTGGCAGATTGCCGTGTTGAAATACCAAATTTTGGTAAATTTCTTTAGTTTAACAAGAAAAATCGACACAAGTAATTCATTAACAAATCTATAAACTTGAATTATTATTGATATAAATAAGCCTGGCAGCTCTGTTTTGTTAACCACACTAAGAAAATAAATATAAATTTTGAATTAATTCTTAAGAATGAAGGATATTTCCAGCTCCAAAATCTATTTATCTGGCAGATTGCCGTGTTGAAATACCAAATTTTGGTAAATTTCTTTAGTTTAACAAGAAAAATCGACACAAGTAATTCATTAACAAATCTATAAACTTGAATTTTTATTGATATAAATAAGCCTGGCAGCTCTGTTTTGTTAACCACACTAAGAAAATAAATATAAATTTTGAATTAATTCTTAAGAATGAAGAATATTTCCAGCTCCAAAATCCTTTTATCTGGCAGATTGCCGTGTTGAAATACCAAATTTTGGTAAATTTCTTCAGACAGAGTTTTGAAGAAACATTGACACAAGCAATTGATTAACAAATCAATAAACTTGAATAATTATTGATATAAATAAGCCTGGCAGCTCTGTTTTGTTAACCACACTAAGAAAATCGATATAAATTTTGAATTAATTCTTAAGAATGAAGAAGAATTTCAGTTCCAAAATCCATTTATCTGGCAGATTGCCGTGTTGAAATGCCAAATTTTGGTAAATTTCTTCAGTCAAACAGGGTTTTGAAGAAACATTGACACTAGTAATTCATTAACAAATCGTAAACTTGAATTATTATTGATATAAATAAGCCTGGCAGCTCTGTTTTGTTAACCACACTAAGAAAATAAATATAAATTTTGAATTAATTTTTAAGAATTATGAATATTTCCAGCTCCAAAATCCATTTATATGGCAGATTGCCGTGTTAAAATACCAAATTTTGGTAAATTTCTTTAGTTTAACAAGAAAAATCGACACAAGTAATTCATTAACAAATCTATAAACTTGAATTATTATTGATATAAATAAGCCTGGCAGCTCTGTTTTGTTAACCACACTAAGAAAATAAATATAAATTTTGAATTAATTCTTAAGAATGAAGGATATTTCCAGCTCCAAAATCTATTTATCTGGCAGATTGCCGTGTTGAAATACCAAATTTTGGTAAATTTCTTTAGTTTAACAAGAAAAATCGACACAAGTAATTCATTAACAAATCTATAAACTTGAATTATTATTGATATAAATAAGCCTGGCAGCTCTGTTTTGTTAACCACACTAAGAAAATAAATATAAATTTTGAATTAATTCTTAAGAATGAAGAATATTTCCAGCTCCAAAATCCTTTTATCTGGCAGATTGCCGTGTTGAAATACCAAATTTTGGTAAATTTCTTCAGACAGAGTTTTGAAGAAACATTGACACAAGCAATTGATTAACAAATCAATAAACTTGAATAATTATTGATATAAATAAGCCTGGCAGCTCTGTTTTGTTAATCACACTAAGAAAATAAATATAAATTTTGAATTAATTTTTAAGTATTATGAATATTACCAGCTCCAAAATCCATTTATATGGTAGATTGCCGTGTTGAAATACCAAATTTTGGTAAATTTCTTCAGTCAAACAGGGTTTTGAAGAAACATTGACACCAGCAATTGATTAACAAATCAATAAGATTGAATAATTATTGATATAAATAAGCCTGGCAGCTCTGTTTTGTTAACCACACTAAGAAAAAAAATATAAATTTTGAATTAATTCTTAAGAATGAAGAATATTTCCAGCTCCAAAATTCATTTATCTGGTAGATTGCCGTGTTGAAATGCCAAATTTTGGTAAATTTCTTCAGTCAAACAGGGTTTTGAAGAAACATTGACACTAGCAATTGATTAACAAATCAATAAACTTGAATAATTATTGATATAAATAAGCCTGGCAGCTCTGTTTTGTTAACCACACTAAGAAAATAAATATAAATTTTGAATTAATTCTTAAGAATGAAGGATATTTCCAGCTCCAAAATCTATTTATCTGGCAGATTGCCGTGTTGAAATACCAAATTTTGGTAAATTTCTTTGATTTAACAAGAAAAATCGACACAAGTAATTCATTAACAAATCTATAAACTTGAATTATTATTGATATAAATAAGCCTGGCAGCTCTGTTTTGTTAACCACACTAAGAAAATAAATATAAATTTTGAATTAATTTTTAAGTATTATGAATATTTCCAGCTCCAAAATCCATTTAACTGGCAGATTGCCGTGTTGAAATGCCAAATTTTGGTAAATTTCTTCAGTCAAACAGGGTTTTGAAGAAACATTGACACTAGCAATTGATTATCAAATCAATAAACTTGAATAATTATTGATATAAATAAGCCTGGCAGCTCTGTTTTGTTAACCACACTAAGAAAATAAATATAAATTTTGAATTAATTTTTAAGAATTATGAATATTTCCAGCTCCAAAATCCATTTATATGGCAGATTCCCGTGTTGAAATACCAAATTTTGGTAAATTTCTTTAGTTTAACAAGAAAAATCGACACAAGTAATTCATTAACAAATCGTAAACTTGAATTATTATTGATATAAATAGGCCTGGCAGCTCTGTTTTATTAACCACACTAAGAAAATAAATATAAATTTTGAATTAATTCTTAAGAATGAAGGATATTTCCAGCTCCAAAATCAATTTATCTGGTAGATTGCCGTGTTGAAATGCCAAATTTTGGTAAATTTCTTCAGTCAAACAGAGTTTTGAAGAAACATTGACCCAAGCAATTGATTAACAAATCAATAAACTTGAATAATTATTGATATAAATAAGCCTGGCAGCTCTGTTTTGTTAACCACACTAAGAAAATAAATATAAATTTTGAATTAATTCTTAAGAATTATGAAAATTTCCAGCTCCAAAATCCATTTATATGGCAGATTGCCGTGTTGAAATACCAAATTTTGGTAAATTTCTTCAGACAGAGTTTTGAAGAAACATTGACACAAGCAATTGATTAACAAATCAATAAACTTGAATAATTATTGATATAAATAAGCCTGGCAGCTCTGTTTTGTTAACAACACTAAGAAAATCGATATAAATTTTGAATTAATTCTTAAGAATTAAGCAGAATTTCAGTTCCAAAATCCATTTATCTGGCAGATTGCCGTGTTGAAATGCCAAATTTTGGTAAATTTCTTCAGTCAAACAGGGTTTTGAAGAAACATTGACACTAGCAATTGATTAACAAATCAATAAACTTGAATAATTATTGATATAAATAAGCCTGGCAGCTCTGTTTTGTTAACCACACTAAGAAAATAAATATAAATTTTGAATTAATTTTTAAGAATTATGAATATTTCCAGCTCCAAAATCCATTTATCTGGTAGATTGCCGTGTTGAAATGCCAAATTTTGGTAAATTTCTTCAGTCAAACAGAGTTTTGAAGAAACATTGACACAAGCAATTGATTAACAAATCAATAAACTTGAAAAATTTTTGATATAAATAAGCCTGGCAGCTCTGTTTTGTTAACCACACTAAGAAAATAAATATAAATTTTGAATTAATTCTTAAGAATTATGAATATTTCCAGCTCCAAAATCCATTTATATGGCAGATTGCCGTGTTGAAATACCAAATTTTGGTAAATTTCTTTAGTTTAACAAGAAAAATCGACACAAGTAATTCATTAACAAATCGTAAACTTGAATTATTATTGATATAAATAGGCCTGGCAGCTCAGTTTTATTAACCACACTAAGAAAATAAATATAAATTTTGAATTAATTCTTAAGAATGAAGAATAATTTCAGTTCCAAAATCCATTTATCTGGCAGATTGCCGTGTTGAAATACCAAATTTTGGTAAATTTCTTCAGTCAAACAGAGTTTTGAAGAAACATTGACCCAAGCAATTGATTAACAAATCAATAAACTTGAATAATGATTGATATAAATAAGCCTGGCAGCTCTGTTTTGTTAACCACACTAAGAAAATAAATATAAATTTTGAATTAATTCTTAAGAATGAAGAATAATTTCAGTTCCAAAATCCATTTATCTGGTAGATTGCCGTGTTGAAATACCAAATTTTGGTAAATTTCTTCAGTCAAACAGAGTTTTGAAGAAACATTGACCCAAGCAATTGATTAACAAATCAATAAACTTGAATAATTATTGATATAAATAAGCCTGGCAGCTCTGTTTTGTTAATCACACTAAGAAAATAAATATAAATTTTGAATTAATTTTTAAGTATTATGAATATTTCCAGCTCCAAAATCCATTTATATGGCAGATTGCCGTGTTGAAATACCAAATTTTGGTAAATTTCTTCAGTCAAACAGGGTTTTGAAGAAACATTGACACTAGCAATTGATTAACAAATCAATAAGATTAAATAATTATTGATATAAATAAGCCTGGCAGCTCTGTTTTGTTAACCACACTAAGAAAAAAAATATAAATTTTGAATTAATTCTTAAGAATGAAGAATATTTCCAGCTCCAAAATTCATTTATCTGGTAGATTGCCGTGTTGAAATGCCAAATTTTGGTAAATTTCTTCAGTCAAACAGAGTTTTGAAGAAACATTGACCCAAGCAATTGATTAACAAATCAATAAACTTGAATAATTATTGATATAAATAAGCCTGGCAGCTCTGTTTTGTTAATCACACTAAGAAAATAAATATAAATTTTGAATTAATTCTTATGAATGAAGAATAATTTCAGTTCCAAAATACATTTAACTGGCAGATTGCCGTGTTGAAATGCCAAATTTTGGTAAATTTCTTCAGTCAAACAGGGTTTTGAAGAAACATTGACACTAGCAATTGATTAACAAATCAATAAACTTGAATAATTATTGATATAAATAAGCCTGGCAGCTCTGTTTTGTTAACCACACTAAGAAAATAAATATAAATTTTGAATTAATTCTTAAGAATGAAGGATATTTCCAGCTCCAAAATCTATTTATCTGGCAGATTGCCGTGTTGAAATACCAAATTTTGGTAAATTTCTTTAGTTTAACAAGAAAAATCGACACAAGTAATTCATTAACAAATCTATAAACTTGAATTATTATTGATATAAATAAGCCTGGCAGCTCTGTTTTGTTAACCACACTAAGAAAATAAATATAAATTTTGAATTAATTCTTAAGAATAAAGAATATTTCCAGCTCCAAAATCCATTTATCTGGCAGATTGCCGTGTTGAAATGCCAAATTTTGGTAAATTTCTTCAGTCAAACACTTTTTGAAGAAACATTGACCCAAGCAATTGATTATCAAATCAATAAACATGAATAATTATTGATATAAATAAGCCTGGCAGCTCTGTTTTGTTAACCACACTAAGAAAATAAATATAAATTTTGAATTAATTTTTAAGAATTATGAATATTTCCAGCTCCAAAATCCATTTATATGGCAGATTCCCGTGTTGAAATACCAAATTTTGGTAAATTTCTTTAGTTTAACAAGAAAAATCGACACAAGTAATTCATTAACAAATCGTAAACTTGAATTATTATTGATATAAATAGGCCTGGCAGCTCTGTTTTATTAACCACACTAAGAAAATAAATATAAATTTTGAATTAATTCTTAAGAATGAAGGATATTTCCAGCTCCAAAATCAATTTATCTGGTAGATTGCCGTGTTGAAATGCCAAATTTTGGTAAATTTCTTCAGTCAAACAGAGTTTTGAAGAAACATTGACCCAAGCAATTGATTAACAAATCAATAAACTTGAATAATTATTGATATAAATAAGCCTGGCAGCTCTGTTTTGTTAACCACACTAAAAAAATAAATATAAATTTTGAATTAATTCTTAAGAATTATGAAAATTTCCAGCTCCAAAATCCATTTATATGGCAGATTGCCGTGTTGAAATACCAAATTTTGGTAAATTTCTTCAGACAGAGTTTTGAAGAAACATTGACACAAGCAATTGATTAACAAATCAATAAACTTGAATAATTATTGATATAAATAAGCCTGGCAGCTCTGTTTTGTTAACCACACTAAGAAAATCGATATAAATTTTGAATTAATTCTTAAGAATGAAGAAGAATTTCAGTTCCAAAATCCATTTATCTGGCAGATTGCCGTGTTGAAAAGCCAAATTTTGGTAAATTTCTTCAGTCAAACAGGGTTTTGAAGAAACATTGACACTAGCAATTGATTAACAAATCAATAAACTTGAATAATTATTGATATAAATAAGCCTGGCAGCTCTGTTTTGTTAACCACACTAAGAAAATAAATATAAATTTTGAATTAATTTTTAAGAATTATGAATATTTCCAGCTCCAAAATCCATTTATCTGGCAGATTGCCGTGTTGAAATGCCAAATTTTGGTAAATTTCTTCAGTCAAACAGAGTTTTGAAGAAACATTGACACAAGCAATTGATTAACAAATCAATAAACTTGAATAATTATTGATATAAATAAGCCTGGCAGCTCTGTTTTGTTAACCACACTAAGAAAATAAATATAAATTTTGAATAAATTCTTAAGAATGAAGGATATTTCCAGCTCCAAAATCAATTTATCTGGTAGATTGCCGTGTTGAAATGCCAAATTTTGGTAAATTTCTTCAGTCAAACAGAGTTTTGAAGAAACATTGACACAAGCAATTGATTAACAAATCAATAAACTTGAATAATTTTTGATATAAATAAGCCTGGCAGCTCTGTTTTGTTAACCACACTAAGAAAATAAATATAAATTTTGAATTAATTTTTAAGAATTATGAATATTTCCAGCTCCAAAATCCATTTATGTGGTAGATTGCCGTGTTGAAATGCCAAATTTTGGTAAATTTCTTCAGTCAAACAGGGTTTTGAAGAAACATTGACACTAGCAATTGATTAACAAATCAATAAAATTGAATAATTATTGATATAAATAAGCCTGGCAGCTCTGTTTTGTTAACCACACTAAGAAAATAAATAAATATTTTGAATTAATTTTTAAGAATTATGAATATTTCCAGCTCCAAAATCCATTTATATGGCAGATTGCCGTGTTGAAATACCAAATTTTGGTAAATTTCTTTAGTTTAACAAGAAAAATCGACACAAGTAATTCATTAACAAATCGTAAACTTGAATTATTATTGATATAAATAGGCCTGGCAGCTCTGTTTTATTAACCACACTAAGAAAATAAATATAAATTTTGAATTAATTCTTAAGAATGAAGAATAATTTCAGTTCCAAAATCCATTTATCTGGCAATTGCCGTGTTGAAATACCAAATTTTGGTAAATTTCTTCAGTCAAACAGAGTTTTGAAGAAACATTGACCCAAGCAATTGATTAACAAATCAATAAACTTGAATAATGATTGATATAAATAAGCCTGGCAGCTCTGTTTTGTTAACCACACTAAGAAAATAAATATAAATTTTGAATTAATTCTTAAGAATGAAGAATATTTCCAGCTCCAAAATCCATTTATCTGGTAGATTGCCGTGTTGAAATACCAAATTTTGGTAAATTTCTTCAGTCAAACAGAGTTTTGAAGAAACATTGACCCAAGCAATTGATTAACAAATCAATAAACTTGAATAATTATTGATATAAATAAGCCTGGCAGCTCTGTTTTGTTAACCACACTAAGAAAATAAATATACATTTTGAATTAATTCTTAAGAATGAAGGATATTTCCAGCTCCAAAATCTATTTATCTGGCAGATTGCCGTGTTGAAATACCAAATTTTGGTAAATTTCTTCAGTCAAACAGAGTTTTGAAGAAACATTGACACAAGCAATTGATTAACAAATCAATAAACTTGAATAATTATTGATATAAATAAGCCTGGCAGCTCTGTTTTGTTAATCACACTAAGAAAATAAATATAAATTTTGAATTTATTCTTATGAATGAAGAATAATTTCAGTTCCAAAATCCCTTTATCCGGCAGATTGCCGTGTTGAAATGCCAAATTTTGGTAAATTTCTTCAGTCAAACAGGGTTTTGAAGAAACATTGACACTAGCAATTGATTAACAAATCAATAAACTTGAATAATTATTGATATAAATAAGCCTGGCAGCTCTGTTTTGTTAACCACACTAAGAAAATAAATATAAATTTTGAATTAATTCTTAAGAATGAAGGATATTTCCAGCTCCAAAATCTATTTATCTGGCAGATTGCCGTGTTGAAATACCAAATTTTGGTAAATTTCTTTAGTTTAACAAGAAAAATCGACACAAGTAATTCATTAACAAATCTATAAACTTGAATTATTATTGATATAAATAAGCCTGGCAGCTCTGTTTTGTTAACCACACTAAGAAAATAAAAATAAATTTTGAATTAATTCTTAAGAATTAAGAATATTTCCAGCTCCAAAATCCATTTATCTGGCAGATTGCCGTGTTGAAATGCCAAATTTTGGTAAATTTCTTCAGTCAAACACTTTTTGAAGAAACATTGACCCAAGCAATTGATTATCAAATCAATAAACTTGAATAATTATTGATATAAATAAGCCTGGCAGCTCTGTTTTGTTAACCACACTAAGAAAATAAATATAAATTTTGAATTAATTTTTAAGAATTATGAATATTTCCAGCTCCAAAATCCATTTATATGGCAGATTCCCGTGTTGAAATACCAAATTTTGGTAAATTTCTTTAGTTTAACAAGAAAAATCGACACAAGTAATTCATAAACAAATCGTAAACTTGAATTATTATTGATATAAATAGGCCTGGCAGCTCTGTTTTATTAACCACACTAAGAAAATAAATATCAATTTTGAATTAATTCTTAAGAATGAAGGATATTTCCAGCTCCAAAATCAATTTATCTGGTAGATTGCCGTGTTGAAATGCCAAATTTTGGTAAATTTCTTCAGTCAAACAGAGTTTTGAAGAAACATTGACCCAAGCAATTGATTAACAAATCAATAAACTTGAATAATTATTGATATAAATAAGCCTGGCAGCTCTGTTTTGTTAACCACACTAAGAAAATAAATATACATTTTGAATTAATTCTTAAGAATGAAGGATATTTCCAGCTCCAAAATCTATTTATCTGGCAGATTGCCGTGTTGAAATACCAAATTTTGGTAAATTTCTTCAGTCAAACAGAGTTTTGAAGAAACATTGACACAAGCAATTGATTAACAAATCAATAAACTTGAATAATTATTGATATAAATAAGCCTGGCAGCTCTGTTTCGTTAATCACACCAAGAAAATAAATATAAATTTTGAATTAATTCTTAAGAATGAAGAATATTTCCAGCTCCAAAATCCATTTATCTTGTAGATTGCCGTGTTGAAATGCCAAATTTTGGTAACTTTCTTCAGTCAAACAGAGTTTTGAAGAAACATTGACCCAAGCAATTGATTAACAAATCAATAAACTTGAATAATTATTGATATAAATAAGCCTGGCAGCTCTGTTTTGTTAATCACACTAAGAAAATAAATATAAATTTTGAATTAATTCTTAAGAATGAAGGATATTTCCAGCTCCAAAATCTATTTATCTGGCAGATTGCCGTGTTGAAATACCAAATTTTGGTAATTTTCTTTAGTTTAACAAGAAAAATCGACACAAGTAATTCATTAACAAATCGTAAACTTGAATTATTATTGATATAAATAGGCCTGGCAGCTCTGTTTTATTAACCACACTAAGAAAATAAATATAAATTTTGAATTAATTCTTAAGAATGAAGGATATTTCCAGCTCCAAAATCAATTTATCTGGTAGATTGCCGTGTTGAAATGCCAAATTTTGGTAAATTTCTTCAGTCAAACAGAGTTTTGAAGAAACATTGACCCAAGCAATTGATTAACAAATCAATAAACTTGAATAATTATTGATATAAATAAGCCTGGCAGCTCTGTTTTGTTAACCACACTAAGAAAATAAATATACATTTTGAATTAATTCTTAAGAATGAAGGATATTTCCAGCTCCAAAATCTATTTATCTGGCAGATTGCCGTGTTGAAATACCAAATTTTGGTAAATTTCTTCAGTCAAACAGAGTTTTGAAGAAACATTGACACAAGCAATTGATTAACAAATCAATAAACTTGAATAATTATTGATATAAATAAGCCTGGCAGCTCTGTTTCGTTAATCACACCAAGAAAATAAATATAAATTTTGAATTAATTCTTAAGAATGAAGAATATTTCCAGCTCCAAAATCCATTTATCTTGTAGATTGCCGTGTTGAAATGCCAAATTTTGGTAACTTTCTTCAGTCAAACAGAGTTTTGAAGAAACATTGACCCAAGCAATTGATTAACAAATCAATAAACTTGAATAATTATTGATATAAATAAGCCTGGCAGCTCTGTTTTGTTAATCACACTAAGAAAATAAATATAAATTTTGAATTAATTCTTAAGAATGAAGGATATTTCCAGCTCCAAAATCTATTTATCTGGCAGATTGCCGTGTTGAAATACCAAATTTTGGTAATTTTCTTTAGTTTAACAAGAAAAATCGACACAAGTAATTCATTAACAAATCGTAAACTTGAATTATTATTGATATAAATAGGCCTGGCAGCTCTGTTTTATTAACCACACTAAGAAAATAAATATAAATTTTGAATTAATTCTTAAGAATGAAGGATATTTCCAGCTCCAAAATCAATTTATCTGGTAGATTGCCGTGTTGAAATGCCAAATTTTGGTAAATTTCTTCAGTCAAACAGAGTTTTGAAGAAACATTGACCCAAGCAATTGATTAACAAATCAATAAACTTGAATAATTATTGATATAAATAAGCCTGGCAGCTCTGTTTTGTTAACCACACTAAGAAAATAAATATACATTTTGAATTAATTCTTAAGAATGAAGGATATTTCCAGCTCCAAAATCTATTTATCTGGCAGATTGCCGTGTTGAAATACCAAATTTTGGTAAATTTCTTCAGTCAAACAGAGTTTTGAAGAAACATTGACACAAGCAATTGATTAACAAATCAATAAACTTGAATAATTATTGATATAAATAAGCCTGGCAGCTCTGTTTCGTTAATCACACCAAGAAAATAAATATAAATTTTGAATTAATTCTTAAGAATGAAGAATATTTCCAGCTCCAAAATCCATTTATCTTGTAGATTGCCGTGTTGAAATGCCAAATTTTGGTAACTTTCTTCAGTCAAACAGAGTTTTGAAGAAACATTGACCCAAGCAATTGATTAACAAATCAATAAACTTGAATAATTATTGATATAAATAAGCCTGGCAGCTCTGTTTTGTTAATCACACTAAGAAAATAAATATAAATTTTGAATTTATTCTTATGAATGAAGAATAATTTCAGTTCCAAAATCCCTTTATCCGGCAGATTGCCGTGTTGAAATGCCAAATTTTGGTAAATTTCTTCAGTCAAACAGGGTTTTGAAGAAACATTGACACTAGCAATTGATTAACAAATCAATAAACTTGAATAATTATTGATATAAATAAGCCTGGCAGCTCTGTTTTGTTAACCACACTAAGAAAATAAATATAAATTTTGAATTAATTCTTAAGAATGAAGGATATTTCCAGCTCCAAAATCTATTTATCTGGCAGATTGCCGTGTTGAAATACCAAATTTTGGTAAATTTCTTTAGTTTAACAAGAAAAAACGACACAAGTAATTCATTAACAAATCTATAAACTTGAATTATTATTGATATAAATAAGCCTGGCAGCTCTGTTTTGTTAACCACACTAAGAAAATAAAAATAAATTTTGAATTAATTCTTAAGAATGAAGAATATTTCCAGCTCCAAAATCCATTTATCTGGCAGATTGCCGTGTTGAAATGCCAAATTTTGGTAAATTTCTTCAGTCAAACACTTTTTGAAGAAACATTGACCCAAGCAATTGATTATCAAATCAATAAACTTGAATAATTATTGATATAAATAAGCCTGGCAGCTCTGTTTTGTTAACCACACTAAGAAAATAAATATAAATTTTGAATTAATTTTTAAGAATTATGAATATTTCCAGCTCCAAAATCCATTTATATGGCAGATTCCCGTGTTGAAATACCAAATTTTGGTAAATTTCTTTAGTTTAACAAGAAAAATCGACACAAGTAATTCATTAACAAATCGTAAACTTGAATTATTATTGATATAAATAGGCCTGGCAGCTCTGTTTTATTAACCACACTAAGAAAATAAATATAAATTTTGAATTAATTCTTAAGAATGAAGGATATTTCCAGCTCCAAAATCAATTTATCTGGTAGATTGCCGTGTTGAAATGCCAAATTTTGGTAAATTTCTTCAGTCAAACAGAGTTTTGAAGAAACATTGACCCAAGCAATTGATTAACAAATCAATAAACTTGAATAATTATTGATATAAATAAGCCTGGCAGCTCTGTTTTGTTAACCACACTAAGAAAATAAATATAAATTTTGAATTAATTCTTAAGAATTATGAAAATTTCCAGCTCCAAAATCTATTTATCTGGCAGATTGCCGTGTTGAAATACCAAATTTTGGTAAATTTCTTCAGTCAAACAGAGTTTTGAAGAAACATTGACACAAGCAATTGATTAACAAATCAATAAACTTGAATAATTATTGATATAAATAAGCCTGGCAGCTCTGTTTCGTTAATCACACCAAGAAAATAAATATAAATTTTGAATTAATTCTTAAGAATGAAGAATATTTCCAGCTCCAAAATCCATTTATCTTGTAGATTGCCGTGTTGAAATGCCAAATTTTGGTAACTTTCTTCAGTCAAACAGAGTTTTGAAGAAACATTGACCCAAGCAATTGATTAACAAATCAATAAACTTGAATAATTATTGATATAAATAAGCCTGGCAGCTCTGTTTTGTTAATCACACTAAGAAAATAAATATAAATTTTGAATTTATTCTTATGAATGAAGAATAATTTCAGCTCCAAAATCTATTTATCTGGCAGATTGCCGTGTTGAAATACCAAATTTTGGTAAATTTCTTTAGTTTAACAAGAAAAAACGACACAAGTAATTCATTAACAAATCTATAAACTTGAATTATTATTGATATAAATAAGCCTGGCAGCTCTGTTTTGTTAACCACACTAAGAAAATAAAAATAAATTTTGAATTAATTCTTAAGAATGAAGAATATTTCCAGCTCCAAAATCCATTTATCTGGCAGATTGCCGTGTTGAAATGCCAAATTTTGGTAAATTTCTTCAGTCAAACACTTTTTGAAGAAACATTGACCCAAGCAATTGATTATCAAATCAATAAACTTGAATAATTATTGATATAAATAAGCCTGGCAGCTCTGTTTTGTTAACCACACTAAGAAAATAAATATAAATTTTGAATTAATTTTTAAGAATTATGAATATTTCCAGCTCCAAAATCCATTTATATGGCAGATTCCCGTGTTGAAATACCAAATTTTGGTAAATTTCTTTAGTTTAACAAGAAAAATCGACACAAGTAATTCATTAACAAATCGTAAACTTGAATTATTATTGATATAAATAGGCCTGGCAGCTCTGTTTTATTAACCACACTAAGAAAATAAATATAAATTTTGAATTAATTCTTAAGAATGAAGGATATTTCCAGCTCCAAAATCAATTTATCTGGTAGATTGCCGTGTTGAAATGCCAAATTTTGGTAAATTTCTTCAGTCAAACAGAGTTTTGAAGAAACATTGACCCAAGCAATTGATTAACAAATCAATAAACTTGAATAATTATTGATATAAATAAGCCTGGCAGCTCTGTTTTGTTAACCACACTAAGAAAATAAATATAAATTTTGAATTAATTCTTAAGAATTATGAAAATTTCCAGCTCCAAAATCCATTTATATGGCAGATTGCCGTGTTGAAATACCAAATTTTGGTAAATTTCTTCAGACAGAGTTTTTAAGAAACATTGACACAAGCAATTGATTAACAAATCAATAAACTTGAATAATTATTGATATAAATAAGCCTGGCAGCTCTGTTTTGTTAACCACACTAAGAAAATCGATATATATTTTGAATTAATTCTTAAGAATGAAGGAGAATTTCAGTTCCAAAATCCATTTATCTGGCAGATTGCCGTGTTGAAATGCCAAATTTTGGTAAATTTCTTCAGTCAAACAGGGTTTTGAAGAAACATTGACACTAGCAATTGATTAACAAATCAATAAACTTGAATAATTATTGATATAAATAAGCCTGGCAGCTCTGTTTTGTTAACCACACTAAGAAAATAAATATAAATTTTGAATTAATTTTTAAGAATTATGAATATTTCCAGCTCCAAAATCCATTTATCTGGTAGATTGCCGTGTTGAAATGCCAAATTTTGGTAAATTTCTTCAGTCAAACAGAGTTTTGAAGAAACATTGACACAAGCAATTGATTAACAAATCAATAAACTTGAATAATTATTGATATAAATAAGCATGGCAGCTCTGTTTTGTTAACCACACTAAGAAAATAAATATAAATTTTGAATTAATTCTTAAGAATGAAGGATATTTCCAGCTCCAAAATCAATTTATCTGGTAGATTGCCGTGTTGAAATGCCAAATTTTGGTAAATTTCTTCAGTCAAACAGAGTTTTGAAGAAACATTGACACAAGCAATTGATTAACAAATCAATAAACTTGAATAATTTTTGATATAAATAAGCCTGGCAGCTCTGTTTTGTTAACCACACTAAGAAAATAAATATAAATTTTGAATTAATTTTTAAGAATTATGAATATTTCCAGCTCCAAAATCCATTTATATGGCAGATTCCCGTGTTGAAATACCAAATTTTGGTAAATTTCTTTAGTTTAACAAGAAAAATCGACACAAGTAATTCATTAACAAATCGTAAACTTGAATTATTATTGATATAAATAGGCCTGGCAGCTCTGTTTTATTAACCACACTAAGAAAATAAATATAAATTTTGAATTAATTCTTAAGAATGAAGGATATTTCCAGCTCCAAAATCAATTTATCTGGTAGATTGCCGTGTTGAAATGCCAAATTTTGGTAAATTTCTTCAGTCAAACAGAGTTTTGAAGAAACATTGACCCAAGCAATTGATTAACAAATCAATAAACTTGAATAATTATTGATATAAATAAGCCTGGCAGCTCTGTTTTGTTAACCACACTAAGAAAATAAATATAAATTTTGAATTAATTCTTAAGAATTATGAAAATTTCCAGCTCCAAAATCTATTTATCTGGCAGATTGCCGTGTTGAAATACCAAATTTTGGTAAATTTCTTCAGTCAAACAGAGTTTTGAAGAAACATTGACACAAGCAATTGATTAACAAATCAATAAACTTGAATAATTATTGATATAAATAAGCCTGGCAGCTCTGTTTCGTTAATCACACCAAGAAAATAAATATAAATTTTGAATTAATTCTTAAGAATGAAGAATATTTCCAGCTCCAAAATCCATTTATCTTGTAGATTGCCGTGTTGAAATGCCAAATTTTGGTAACTTTCTTCAGTCAAACAGAGTTTTGAAGAAACATTGACCCAAGCAATTGATTAACAAATCAATAAACTTGAATAATTATTGATATAAATAAGCCTGGCAGCTCTGTTTTGTTAATCACACTAAGAAAATAAATATAAATTTTGAATTTATTCTTATGAATGAAGAATAATTTCAGTTCCAAAATCCCTTTATCCGGCAGATTGCCGTGTTGAAATGCCAAATTTTGGTAAATTTCTTCAGTCAAACAGGGTTTTGAAGAAACATTGACACTAGCAATTGATTAACAAATCAATAAACTTGAATAATTATTGATATAAATAAGCCTGGCAGCTCTGTTTTGTTAACCACACTAAGAAAATAAATATAAATTTTGAATTAATTCTTAAGAATGAAGGATATTTCCAGCTCCAAAATCTATTTATCTGGCAGATTGCCGTGTTGAAATACCAAATTTTGGTAAATTTCTTTAGTTTAACAAGAAAAAACGACACAAGTAATTCATTAACAAATCTATAAACTTGAATTATTATTGATATAAATAAGCCTGGCAGCTCTGTTTTGTTAACCACACTAAGAAAATAAAAATAAATTTTGAATTAATTCTTAAGAATGAAGAATATTTCCAGCTCCAAAATCCATTTATCTGGCAGATTGCCGTGTTGAAATGCCAAATTTTGGTAAATTTCTTCAGTCAAACACTTTTTGAAGAAACATTGACCCAAGCAATTGATTATCAAATCAATAAACTTGAATAATTATTGATATAAATAAGCCTGGCAGCTCTGTTTTGTTAACCACACTAAGAAAATAAATATAAATTTTGAATTAATTTTTAAGAATTATGAATATTTCCAGCTCCAAAATCCATTTATATGGCAGATTCCCGTGTTGAAATACCAAATTTTGGTAAATTTCTTTAGTTTAACAAGAAAAATCGACACAAGTAATTCATTAACAAATCGTAAACTTGAATTATTATTGATATAAATAGGCCTGGCAGCTCTGTTTTATTAACCACACTAAGAAAATAAATATAAATTTTGAATTAATTCTTAAGAATGAAGGATATTTCCAGCTCCAAAATCAATTTATCTGGTAGATTGCCGTGTTGAAATGCCAAATTTTGGTAAATTTCTTCAGTCAAACAGAGTTTTGAAGAAACATTGACCCAAGCAATTGATTAACAAATCAATAAACTTGAATAATTATTGATATAAATAAGCCTGGCAGCTCTGTTTTGTTAACCACACTAAGAAAATAAATATAAATTTTGAATTAATTCTTAAGAATTATGAAAATTTCCAGCTCCAAAATCCATTTATATGGCAGATTGCCGTGTTGAAATACCAAATTTTGGTAAATTTCTTCAGACAGAGTTTTTAAGAAACATTGACACAAGCAATTGATTAACAAATCAATAAACTTGAATAATTATTGATATAAATAAGCCTGGCAGCTCTGTTTTGTTAACCACACTAAGAAAATCGATATATATTTTGAATTAATTCTTAAGAATGAAGGAGAATTTCAGTTCCAAAATCCATTTATCTGGCAGATTGCCGTGTTGAAATGCCAAATTTTGGTAAATTTCTTCAGTCAAACAGGGTTTTGAAGAAACATTGACACTAGCAATTGATTAACAAATCAATAAACTTGAATAATTATTGATATAAATAAGCCTGGCAGCTCTGTTTTGTTAACCACACTAAGAAAATAAATATAAATTTTGAATTAATTTTTAAGAATTATGAATATTTCCAGCTCCAAAATCCATTTATCTGGTAGATTGCCGTGTTGAAATGCCAAATTTTGGTAAATTTCTTCAGTCAAACAGAGTTTTGAAGAAACATTGACACAAGCAATTGATTAACAAATCAATAAACTTGAATAATTATTGATATAAATAAGCATGGCAGCTCTGTTTTGTTAACCACACTAAGAAAATAAATATAAATTTTGAATTAATTCTTAAGAATGAAGGATATTTCCAGCTCCAAAATCAATTTATCTGGTAGATTGCCGTGTTGAAATGCCAAATTTTGGTAAATTTCTTCAGTCAAACAGAGTTTTGAAGAAACATTGACACAAGCAATTGATTAACAAATCAATAAACTTGAATAATTTTTGATATAAATAAGCCTGGCAGCTCTGTTTTGTTAACCACACTAAGAAAATAAATATAAATTTTGAATTAATTTTTAAGAATTATGAATATTTCCAGCTCCAAAATCAATTTATCTGGCAGATTGCCGTGTTGAAATGCCAAATTTTGGTAAATTTCTTCAGTCAAACAGGATTTTGAAGAAACATTGACACTAGCAATTGATTAACAAATCAATAAAATTGAATAATTATTGATATAAATAAGCCTGGCAGCTCTGTTTTGTTAACCACACTAAGAAAATAAATATATATTTTGAATTAATTTTTAAGAATTATGAATATTTCCAGCTCCAAAATCCATTTATATGGCAGATTGCCGTGTTGAAATACCAAATTTTGGTAAATTTCTTTAGTTTAACAAGAAAAATCGACAAAAGTAATTCATTAACAAATCGTAAACTTGAATTATTATTGATATAAATAGGCCTGGAAGCTCTGTTTTATTAACCACACTAAGAAAATAAATATAAATTTTGAATTAATTCTTAAGAATGAAGAATAATTTCAGTTCCAAAATCCATTTATCTGGCAGATTGCCGTGTTGAAATACCAAATTTTGGTAAATTTCTTCAGTCAAACAGAGTTTTGAAGAAACATTGACCCAAGCAATTGATTAACAAATCAATAAACTTGAATAATGATTGATATAAATAAGCCTGGCAGCTCTGTTTTGTTAACCACACTAAGAAAATAAATATAAATTTTGAATTAATTCTTAAGAATGAAGAATATTTCCAGCTCCAAAATCCATTTATCTGGTAGATTGCCGTGTTGAAATACCAAATTTTGGTAAATTTCTTCAGTCAAACAGAGTTTTGAAGAAACATTGACCCAAGCAATTGATTAACAAATCAATAAACTTGAATAATGATTGATATAAATAAGCCTGGCAGCTCTGTTTTGTTAACCACACTAAGAAAATAAATATAAATTTTGAATTAATTCTTAAGAATGAAGAATATTTCCAGCTCCAAAATCCATTTATCTGGTAGATTGCCGTGTTGAAATACCAAATTTTGGTAAATTTCTTCAGTCAAACAGTTTTGAAGAAACATTGACCCAAGCAATTGATTAACAAATCAATAAACTTGAATATGTATTGATATAAATAAGCCTGGCAGCTCTGTTTTGTTAATCACACTAAGAAAATAAATATAAATTTTGAATTAATTTTTAAGTATTATGAATATTTCCAGCTCCAAAATCCATTTATATGGCAGATTGCCGTGTTGAAATACCAAATTTTGGTAAATTTCTTCAGTCAAACAGGGTTTTAAAGAAACATTGACACTAGCAATTGATTAACAAATCAATAAGATTGAATAATTATTGATATAAATAAGCCTGGCAGCTCTGTTTTGTTAACCACACTAAGAAAAAAAATATAAATTTTGAATTAATTCTTAAGAATGAAGAATATTTCCAGCTCCAAAATTCATTTATCTGGTAGATTGCCGTGTTGAAATGCCAAATTTTGGTAAATTTCTTCAGTCAAACAGGGTTTTGAAGAAACATTGACACAAGCAATTGATTAACAAATCAATAAACTTGAATAATTATTGATATAAATAAGCCTGGCAGCTCTGTTTTGTTAACCACACTAAGAAAATCGATATATATTTTGAATTAATTCTTAAGAATGAAGAAGAATTTCAGTTCCAAAATCCATTTATCTGGCAGATTGCCGTGTTGAAATGCCAAATTTTGGTAAATTTCTTCAGTCAAACAGGGTTTTGAAGAAACATTGACACTAGCAATTGATTAACAAATCAATAAACTTGAATAATTATTGATATAAATAAGCCTGGCAGCTCTGTTTTGTTAACCACACTAAGAAAATAAATATAAATTTTGAATTAATTTTTAAGAATTATGAATATTTCCAGCTCCAAAATCCATTTATCTGGTAGATTGCCGTGTTGAAATGCCAAATTTTGGTAAATTTCTTCAGTCAAACAGAGTTTTGAAGAAACATTGACACAAGCAATTGATTAACAAATCAATAAACTTGAATAATTATTGATATAAATAAGCCTGGCAGCTCTGTTTTGTTAACCACACTAAGAAAATAAATATAAATTTTGAATTAATTCTTAAGAATGAAGGATATTTCCAGCTCCAAAATCAATTTATCTGGTAGATTGCCGTGTTGAAATGCCAAATTTTGGTAAATTTCTTCAGTCAAACAGAGTTTTGAAGAAACATTGACACAAGCAATTGATTAACAAATCAATAAACTTGAATAATTTTTGATATAAATAAGCCTGGCAGCTCTGTTTTGTTAACCACACTAAGAAAATAAATATAAATTTTGAATTAATTTTTAAGAATTATGAATATTTCCAGCTCCAAAATCAATTTATCTGGCAGATTGCCGTGTTGAAATGCCAAATTTTGGTAAATTTCTTCAGTCAAACAGGATTTTGAAGAAACATTGACACTAGCAATTGATTAACAAATCAATAAAATTGAATAATTATTGATATAAATAAGCCTGGCAGCTCTGTTTTGTTAACCACACTAAGAAAATAAATATAAATTTTGAATTAATTTTTAAGAATTATGAATATTTCCAGCTCCAAAATCCATTTATATGGCAGATTCCCGTGTTGAAATACCAAATTTTGGTAAATTTCTTTAGTTTAACAAGAAAAATCGACACAAGTAATTCATTAACAAATCGTAAACTTGAATTATTATTGATATAAATAGGCCTGGCAGCTCTGTTTTATTAACCACACTAAGAAAATAAATATAAATTTTGAATTAATTCTTAAGAATGAAGGATATTTCCAGCTCCAAAATCAATTTATCTGGTAGATTGCCGTGTTGAAATGCCAAATTTTGGTAAATTTCTTCAGTCAAACAGAGTTTTGAAGAAACATTGACCCAAGCAATTGATTAACAAATCAATAAACTTGAATAATTATTGATATAAATAAGCCTGGCAGCTCTGTTTTGTTAACCACACTAAGAAAATAAATATAAATTTTGAATTAATTCTTAAGAATTATGAAAATTTCCAGCTCCAAAATCCATTTATATGGCAGATTGCCGTGTTGAAATACCAAATTTTGGTAAATTTCTTCAGACAGAGTTTTTAAGAAACATTGACACAAGCAATTGATTAACAAATCAATAAACTTGAATAATTATTGATATAAATAAGCCTGGCAGCTCTGTTTTGTTAACCACACTAAGAAAATCGATATATATTTTGAATTAATTCTTAAGAATGAAGGAGAATTTCAGTTCCAAAATCCATTTATCTGGCAGATTGCCGTGTTGAAATGCCAAATTTTGGTAAATTTCTTCAGTCAAACAGGGTTTTGAAGAAACATTGACACTAGCAATTGATTAACAAATCAATAAACTTGAATAATTATTGATATAAATAAGCCTGGCAGCTCTGTTTTGTTAACCACACTAAGAAAATAAATATAAATTTTGAATTAATTTTTAAGAATTATGAATATTTCCAGCTCCAAAATCCATTTATCTGGTAGATTGCCGTGTTGAAATGCCAAATTTTGGTAAATTTCTTCAGTCAAACAGAGTTTTGAAGAAACATTGACACAAGCAATTGATTAACAAATCAATAAACTTGAATAATTATTGATATAAATAAGCATGGCAGCTCTGTTTTGTTAACCACACTAAGAAAATAAATATAAATTTTGAATTAATTTTTAAGAATTATGAATATTTCCAGCTCCAAAATCAATTTATCTGGCAGATTGCCGTGTTGAAATGCCAAATTTTGGTAAATTTCTTCAGTCAAACAGGATTTTGAAGAAACATTGACACTAGCAATTGATTAACAAATCAATAAAATTGAATAATTATTGATATAAATAAGCCTGGCAGCTCTGTTTTGTTAACCACACTAAGAAAATAAATATATATTTTGAATTAATTTTTAAGAATTATGAATATTTCCAGCTCCAAAATCCATTTATATGGCAGATTGCCGTGTTGAAATACCAAATTTTGGTAAATTTCTTTAGTTTAACAAGAAAAATCGACAAAAGTAATTCATTAACAAATCGTAAACTTGAATTATTATTGATATAAATAGGCCTGGAAGCTCTGTTTTATTAACCACACTAAGAAAATAAATATAAATTTTGAATTAATTCTTAAGAATGAAGAATAATTTCAGTTCCAAAATCCATTTATCTGGCAGATTGCCGTGTTGAAATACCAAATTTTGGTAAATTTCTTCAGTCAAACAGAGTTTTGAAGAAACATTGACCCAAGCAATTGATTAACAAATCAATAAACTTGAATAATGATTGATATAAATAAGCCTGGCAGCTCTGTTTTGTTAACCACACTAAGAAAATAAATATAAATTTTGAATTAATTCTTAAGAATGAAGAATATTTCCAGCTCCAAAATCCATTTATCTGGTAGATTGCCGTGTTGAAATACCAAATTTTGGTAAATTTCTTCAGTCAAACAGAGTTTTGAAGAAACATTGACCCAAGCAATTGATTAACAAATCAATAAACTTGAATAATGATTGATATAAATAAGCCTGGCAGCTCTGTTTTGTTAACCACACTAAGAAAATAAATATAAATTTTGAATTAATTCTTAAGAATGAAGAATATTTCCAGCTCCAAAATCCATTTATCTGGTAGATTGCCGTGTTGAAATACCAAATTTTGGTAAATTTCTTCAGTCAAACAGTTTTGAAGAAACATTGACCCAAGCAATTGATTAACAAATCAATAAACTTGAATATGTATTGATATAAATAAGCCTGGCAGCTCTGTTTTGTTAATCACACTAAGAAAATAAATATAAATTTTGAATTAATTTTTAAGTATTATGAATATTTCCAGCTCCAAAATCCATTTATATGGCAGATTGCCGTGTTGAAATACCAAATTTTGGTAAATTTCTTCAGTCAAACAGGGTTTTGAAGAAACATTGACACTAGCAATTGATTAACAAATCAATAAGATTGAATAATTATTGATATAAATAAGCCTGGCAGCTCTGTTTTGTTAACCACACTAAGAAAAAAAATATAAATTTTGAATTAATTCTTAAGAATGAAGAATATTTCCAGCTCCAAAATTCATTTATCTGGTAGATTGCCGTGTTGAAATGCCAAATTTTGGTAAATTTCTTCAGTCAAACAGGGTTTTGAAGAAACATTGACACAAGCAATTGATTAACAAATCAATAAACTTGAATAATTATTGATATAAATAAGCCTGGCAGCTCTGTTTTGTTAACCACACTAAGAAAATCGATATATATTTTGAATTAATTCTTAAGAATGAAGAAGAATTTCAGTTCCAAAATCCATTTATCTGGCAGATTGCCGTGTTGAAATGCCAAATTTTGGTAAATTTCTTCAGTCAAACAGGGTTTTGAAGAAACATTGACACTAGCAATTGATTAACAAATCAATAAACTTGAATAATTATTGATATAAATAAGCCTGGCAGCTCTGTTTTGTTAACCACACTAAGAAAATAAATATAAATTTTGAATTAATTTTTAAGAATTATGAATATTTCCAGCTCCAAAATCCATTTATCTGGTAGATTGCCGTGTTGAAATGCCAAATTTTGGTAAATTTCTTCAGTCAAACAGAGTTTTGAAGAAACATTGACACAAGCAATTGATTAACAAATCAATAAACTTGAATAATTATTGATATAAATAAGCCTGGCAGCTCTGTTTTGTTAACCACACTAAGAAAATAAATATAAATTTTGAATTAATTCTTAAGAATGAAGGATATTTCCAGCTCCAAAATCAATTTATCTGGTAGATTGCCGTGTTGAAATGCCAAATTTTGGTAAATTTCTTCAGTCAAACAGAGTTTTGAAGAAACATTGACACAAGCAATTGATTAACAAATCAATAAACTTGAATAATTTTTGATATAAATAAGCCTGGCAGCTCTGTTTTGTTAACCACACTAAGAAAATAAATATAAATTTTGAATTAATTTTTAAGAATTATGAATATTTCCAGCTCCAAAATCAATTTATCTGGCAGATTGCCGTGTTGAAATGCCAAATTTTGGTAAATTTCTTCAGTCAAACAGGATTTTGAAGAAACATTGACACTAGCAATTGATTAACAAATCAATAAAATTGAATAATTATTGATATAAATAAGCCTGGCAGCTCTGTTTTGTTAACCACACTAAGAAAATAAATATATATTTTGAATTAATTTTTAAGAATTATGAATATTTCCAGCTCCAAAATCCATTTATATGGCAGATTGCCGTGTTGAAATACCAAATTTTGGTAAATTTCTTTAGTTTAACAAGAAAAATCGACACAAGTAATTCATTAACAAATCGTAAACTTGAATTATTATTGATATAAATAGGCCTGGAAGCTCTGTTTTATTAACCACACTAAGAAAATAAATATAAATTTTGAATTAATTCTTAAGAATGAAGAATATTTCCAGCTCCAAAATCCATTTATCTGGTAGATTGCCGTGTTGAAATGCCAAATTTTGGTAAATTTCTTCAGTCAAACAGAGTTTTGAAGAAACATTGACACAAGCAATTGATTAACAAATCAATAAACTTGAATAATGATTGATATAAATAAGCCTGGCAGCTCTGTTTTGTTAACCACACTAAGAAAATAAATATAAATTTTGAATTAATTCTTAAGAATGAAGAATATTTCCAGCTCCAAAATCCATTTATCTGGTAGATTGCCGTGTTGAAATACCAAATTTTGGTAAATTTCTTCAGTCAAACAGAGTTTTGAAGAAACATTGACCCAAGCAATTGATTAACAAATCAATAAACTTGAATAATGATTGATATAAATAAGCCTGGCAGCTCTGTTTTGTTAACCACACTAAGAAAAAAAATATAAATTTTGAATTAATTCTTAAGAATGAAGAATATTTCCAGCTCCAAAATCCATTTATCTGGTAGATTGCCGTGTTGAAATACCAAATTTTGGTAAATTTCTTCAGTCAAACAGTTTTGAAGAAACATTGACCCAAGCAATTGATTAACAAATCAATAAACTTGAATATGTATTGATATAAATAAGCCTGGCAGCTCTGTTTTGTTAATCACACTAAGAAAATAAATATAAATTTTGAATTAATTTTTAAGTATTATGAATATTTCCAGCTCCAAAATCCATTTATATGGCAGATTGCCGTGTTGAAATACCAAATTTTGGTAAATTTCTTCAGTCAAACAGGGTTTTGAAGAAACATTGACACTAGCAATTGATTAACAAATCAATAAGATTGAATAATTATTGATATAAATAAGCCTGGCAGCTCTGTTTTGTTAACCACACTAAGAAAAAAAATATAAATTTTGAATTAATTCTTAAGAATGAAGAATATTTCCAGCTCCAAAATTCATTTATCTGGTAGATTGCCGTGTTGAAATGCCAAATTTTGGTAAATTTCTTCAGTCAAACAGGGTTTTGAAGAAACATTGACACAAGCAATTGATTAACAAATCAATAAACTTGAATAATTATTGATATAAATAAGCCTGGCAGCTCTGTTTTGTTAACCACACTAAGAAAATCGATATATATTTTGAATTAATTCTTAAGAATGAAGAAGAATTTCAGTTCCAAAATCCATTTATCTGGCAGATTGCCGTGTTGAAATGCCAAATTTTGGTAAATTTCTTCAGTCAAACAGGGTTTTGAAGAAACATTGACACTAGCAATTGATTAACAAATCAATAAACTTGAATAATTATTGATATAAATAAGCCTGGCAGCTCTGTTTTGTTAACCACACTAAGAAAATAAATATAAATTTTGAATTAATTTTTAAGAATTATGAATATTTCCAGCTCCAAAATCCATTTATCTGGTAGATTGCCGTGTTGAAATGCCAAATTTTGGTAAATTTCTTCAGTCAAACAGAGTTTTGAAGAAACATTGACACAAGCAATTGATTAACAAATCAATAAACTTGAATAATTATTGATATAAATAAGCCTGGCAGCTCTGTTTTGTTAACCACACTAAGAAAATAAATATAAATTTTGAATTAATTCTTAAGAATGAAGGATATTTCCAGCTCCAAAATCAATTTATCTGGTAGATTGCCGTGTTGAAATGCCAAATTTTGGTAAATTTCTTCAGTCAAACAGAGTTTTGAAGAAACATTGACACAAGCAATTGATTAACAAATCAATAAACTTGAATAATTTTTGATATAAATAAGCCTGGCAGCTCTGTTTTGTTAACCACACTAAGAAAATAAATATAAATTTTGAATTAATTTTTAAGAATTATGAATATTTCCAGCTCCAAAATCAATTTATCTGGCAGATTGCCGTGTTGAAATGCCAAATTTTGGTAAATTTCTTCAGTCAAACAGGATTTTGAAGAAACATTGACACTAGCAATTGATTAACAAATCAATAAAATTGAATAATTATTGATATAAATAAGCCTGGCAGCTCTGTTTTGTTAACCACACTAAGAAAATAAATATATATTTTGAATTAATTTTTAAGAATTATGAATATTTCCAGCTCCAAAATCCATTTATATGGCAGATTGCCGTGTTGAAATACCAAATTTTGGTAAATTTCTTTAGTTTAACAAGAAAAATCGACACAAGTAATTCATTAACAAATCGTAAACTTGAATTATTATTGATATAAATAGGCCTGGAAGCTCTGTTTTATTAACCACACTAAGAAAATAAATATAAATTTTGAATTAATTCTTAAGAATGAAGAATATTTCCAGCTCCAAAATCCATTTATCTGGTAGATTGCCGTGTTGAAATGCCAAATTTTGGTAAATTTCTTCAGTCAAACAGAGTTTTGAAGAAACATTGACACAAGCAATTGATTAACAAATCAATAAACTTGAATAATGATTGATATAAATAAGCCTGGCAGCTCTGTTTTGTTAACCACACTAAGAAAATAAATATAAATTTTGAATTAATTCTTAAGAATGAAGAATATTTCCAGCTCCAAAATCCATTTATCTGGTAGATTGCCGTGTTGAAATACCAAATTTTGGTAAATTTCTTCAGTCAAACAGAGTTTTGAAGAAACATTGACCCAAGCAATTGATTAACAAATCAATAAACTTGAATAATGATTGATATAAATAAGCCTGGCAGCTCTGTTTTGTTAACCACACTAAGAAAATAAATATAAATTTTGAATTAATTCTTAAGAATGAAGAATATTTCCAGCTCCAAAATCCATTTATCTGGTAGATTGCCGTGTTGAAATACCAAATTTTGGTAAATTTCTTCAGTCAAACAGTTTTGAAGAAACATTGACCCAAGCAATTGATTAACAAATCAATAAACTTGAATATGTATTGATATAAATAAGCCTGGCAGCTCTGTTTTGTTAATCACACTAAGAAAATAAATATAAATTTTGAATTAATTTTTAAGTATTATGAATATTTCCAGCTCCAAAATCCATTTATATGGCAGATTGCCGTGTTGAAATACCAAATTTTGGTAAATTTCTTCAGTCAAACAGGGTTTTGAAGAAACATTGACACTAGCAATTGATTAACAAATCAATAAGATTGAATAATTATTGATATAAATAAGCCTGGCAGCTCTGTTTTGTTAACCACACTAAGAAAAAAAATATAAATTTTGAATTAATTCTTAAGAATGAAGAATATTTCCAGCTCCAAAATTCATTTATCTGGTAGATTGCCGTGTTGAAATGCCAAATTTTGGTAAATTTCTTCAGTCAAACAGGGTTTTGAAGAAACATTGACACTAGCAATTGATTAACAAATCAATAAACTTGAATAATTATTGATATAAATAAGCCTGGCAGCTCTGTTTTGTTAACCACACTAAGAAAATAAATATAAATTTTGAATTAATTCTTAAGAATGAAGGATATTTCCAGCTCCAAAATCTATTTATCTGGCAGATTGCCGTGTTGAAATACCAAATTTTGGTAAATTTCTTTAGTTTAACAAGAAAAATCGACACAAGTAATTCATTAACAAATCTATAAACTTGAATTATTATTGATATAAATAAGCCTGGCAGCTCTGTTTTGTTAACCACACTAAGAAAATAAATATAAATTTTGAATTAATTCTTAAGAATGAAGAATATTTCCAGCTCCAAAATCCGTTTATCTGGCAGATTGCCGTGTTGAAATGCCAAATTTTGGTAAATTTCTTCAGTCAAACACTTTTTGAAGAAACATTGACCCAAGCAATTGATTATCAAATCAATAAACTTGAATAATTATTGATATAAATAAGCCTGGCAGCTCTGTTTTCTTAACCACACTAAGAAAATAAATATAAATTTTGAATTAATTTTTAAGAATTATGAATATTTCCAGCTCCAAAATCCATTTATATGGCAGATTCCCGTGTTGAAATACCAAATTTTGGTAAATTTCTTTAGTTTAACAAGAAAAATCGACACAAGTAATTCATTAACAAATCGTAAACTTGAATTATTATTGATATAAATAGGCCTGGCAGCTCTGTTTTATTAACCACACTAAGAAAATAAATATAAATTTTGAATTAATTCTTAAGAATGAAGAATAATTTCAGTTCCAAAATCCATTTATCTGGCAGATTGCCGTGTTGAAATACCAAATTTTGGTAAATTTCTTCAGCCAAACAGAGTTTTGAAGAAACATTGACCCAAGCAATTGATTAACAAATCAATAAAGTGAATAATTATTGATATAAATAAGCATGGCAGCTCTGTTTTGTTAATCACACTAAGAAAATAAATATAAATTTTGAATTAATTCTTAAGAATGAAGAATATTTCCAGCTCCAAAATTCATTTATCTGGTAGATTGCCGTGTTGAAATGCCAAATTTTGGTAAATTTCTTCAGTCAAACAGGGTTTTGAAGAAACATTGACACTAGCAATTGATTAACAAATCAATAAACTTGAATAATTATTGATATAAATAAGCCTGGCAGCTCTGTTTTGTTAACCACACTAAGAAAATAAATATAAATTTTGAATTAATTCTTAAGAATGAAGGATATTTCCAGCTCCAAAATCTATTTATCTGGCAGATTGCCGTGTTGAAATACCAAATTTTGGTAAATTTCTTTAGTTTAACAAGAAAAATCGACACAAGTAATTCATTAACAAATCTATAAACTTGAATTATTATTGATATAAATAAGCCTGGCAGCTCTGTTTTGTTAACCACACTAAGAAAATAAATATAAATTTTGAATTAATTCTTAAGAATGAAGAATATTTCCAGCTCCAAAATCCATTTATCTGGCAGATTGCCGTGTTGAAATGCCAAATTTTGGTAAATTTCTTCAGTCAAACACTTTTTGAAGAAACATTGACCCAAGCAATTGATTATCAAATCAATAAACTTGAATAATTATTGATATAAATAAGCCTGGCAGCTCTGTTTTATTAACCACACTAAGAAAATAAATATAAATTTTGAATTAATTCTTAAGAATGAAGAATAATTTCAGTTCCAAAAGCCATTTATCTGGTAGATTGCCGTGTTGAAATGCCAAATTTTGGTAAATTTCTTCAGTCAAACAGAGTTTTGAAGAAACATTGACACAAGCAATTGATTAACAAATCAATAAACTTGAATAATTATTGATATAAATAAGCCTGGCAGCTCTGTTTTGTTAACCACACTAAGAAAATAAATATAAATTTTGAATTAATTCTTAAGAATGAAGGATATTTCCAGCTCCAAAATCAATTTATCTGGTAGATTGCCGTGTTGAAATGCCAAATTTTGGTAAATTTCTTCAGTCAAACAGAGTTTTGAAGAAACATTGACACAAGCAATTGATTAACAAATCAATAAACTTGAATAATTTTTGATATAAATAAGCCTGGCAGCTCTGTTTTGTTAACCACACTAAGAAAATAAATATAAATTTTGAATTAATTTTTAAGAATTATGAATATTTCCAGATCCAAAATCAATTTATCTGGCAGATTGCCGTGTTGAAATGCCAAATTTTGGTAAATTTCTTCAGTCAAACAGGATTTTGAAGAAACATTGACACTAGCAATTGATTAACAAATCAATAAAATTGAATAATTATTGATATAAATAAGCCTGGCAGCTCTGTTTTGTTAACCACACTAAGAAAATAAATATATATTTTGAATTAATTTTTAAGAATTATGAATATTTCCAGCTCCAAAATCCATTTATATGGCAGATTGCCGTGTTGAAATACCAAATTTTGGTAAATTTCTTTAGTTTAACAAGAAAAATCGACACAAGTAATTCATTAACAAATCGTAAACTTGAATTATTATTGATATAAATAGGCCTGGAAGCTCTGTTTTATTAACCACACTAAGAAAATAAATATAAATTTTGAATTAATTCTTAAGAATGAAGAATAATTTCAGTTCCAAAATCCATTTATCTGGCAGATTGCCGTGTTGAAATACCAAATTTTGGTAAATTTCTTCAGTCAAACAGAGTTTTGAAGAAACATTGACCCAAGCAATTGATTAACAAATCAATAAACTTGAATAATGATTGATATAAATAAGCCTGGCAGCTCTGTTTTGTTAACCACACTAAGAAAATAAATATAAATTTTGAATTAATTCTTAAGAATGAAGGATATTTCCAGCTCCAAAATCCATTTATCTGGTAGATTGCCGTGTTGAAATGCCAAATTTTGGTAAATTTCTTCAGTCAAACAGGGTTTTGAAGAAACATTGACACTAGCAATTGATTAATAAATCAATAATATTGAATAATTATTGATATAAATAAGCCTGGCAGCTCTGTTTTGTTAACCACACTAAGAAAATAAATATACATTTTGAATTAATTCTTAAGAATGAAGATATATTTCCAGCTCCAAAATCCATTTATCTGGTAGATTGCCGTGTTGAAATGCCAAATTTTGGTAAATTTCTTCAGTCAAACAGAGTTTTGAAGAAACATTGACACAAGCAATTGATTAATAAATCAATAAACTTGAATAATTATTGATATAAATAAGCCTGGCAGCTCTGTTTTGTTAACCACACTAAGAAAATCGATATAAATTTTGAATTAATTTTTAAGAATTATGAATATTTCCAGCTCCAAAATCCATTTATATGGCAGATTGCCGTGTTGAAATACCAAATTTTGGTAAATTTCTTCAGTCAACCAGGGTTTTGAAGAAACATTGACACTAGCAATTGATTAACAAATCAATAATATTGAATAATTATTGATATAAATAAGCCTGGCAGCTCTGTTTTGTTAACCACACTAAGAAAATAAATATACATTTTGAATTAATTCTTAAGAATGAAGAATAATTTCAGTTCCAAAATCCATTTATCTGGCAGATTGCCGTGTTGAAATGCCAAATTTTGGTAAATTTCTTCAGTCAAACAGGGTTTTGAAGAAACATTGACACTAGCAATTGATTAACAAATCAATAAACTTGAATAATTATTGATATAAATAAGCCTGGCAGCTCTGTTTTGTTAACCACACTAAGAAAATAAATATGAATTTTGAATTAATTTTTAAGAATTATGAATATTTCCAGCTCCAAAATCCATTTATATGGCAGATTGCCGTGTTGAAATACCAAATTTTGGTAAATTTCTTCAGTCAACCAGGGTTTTGAAGAAACATTGACACTAGCAATTGATTAACAAATCAATAATATCGAATAATTATTGATATAAATAAGCCTGGCAGCTCTGTTTTGTTAACCACACTAAGAAAATAAATATAAATTTTGAATTAATTCTTAAGAATAAAGAATATTTCCAGCTCCAAAATCCATTTATCTGGTAGATTGCCGTGTTGAAATGCCAAATTTTGGTAAATTTCTTCAGTCAAACAGGGTTTTGAAGAAACATTGACACAAGCAAATGATTAACAAATCAATAAACTTGAATAATTATTGATATAAATAAGCCTGGCAGCTCTGTTTCGTTAATCACACTAAGAAAATAAATATAAATTTTGAATTAATTCTTTAGAATGAAGAATAATTTCAGTTCCAAAATCCATTTATGTGGTAGATTGCCGTGTTGAAATGCCAAATTTTGGTAAATTTCTTCAGTCAAACGGGGTTTTGAAGAAACATTGACACTAGCAATTGATTAACAAATCAATAAACTTGAATAATTATTGATATAAATAAGCCTGGCAGCTCTGTTTTGTTAACCACACCAAGAAAATAAATATAAATTTTGAATTAATTCTTAAGAATGAAGAATATTTCCAGCTCCAAAATCCATTTATCTGGTAGATTGCCGTGTTGAAATGCCAAATTTTGGTAAATTTCTTCAGTCAAACAGAGTTTTGAAGAAACATTGACACAAGCAATTGATTAACAAATCAATAATATTGAATAATTATTGATATAAATAAGCCTGGCAGCTCTGTTTTGTTAACCACACTAAGAAAATAAATATAAATTTTGAATTAATTCTTAAGAATGAAGATATATTTCCAGCTCCAAAATCCATTTATCTGGTAGATTGCCGTGTTGAAATGCCAAATTTTGGTAAATTTCTTCAGTCAAACAGAGTTTTGAAGAAACATTGACACAAGCAATTGATTAATAAATCAATAAACTTGAATAATTATTGATATAAATAATCCTGGCAGCTCTGTTTTGTTAACCACACTAAGAAAATCGATATAAATTTTGAATTAATTCTTAAGAATGAAGAATATTTCCAGCTCCAAAATCCATTTATCTGGTAGATTGCCGTGTTGAAATGCCAAATTTTGGTAAATTTCTTCAGTCAAACAGGGTTTTGAAGAAACATTGACACTAGCAATTGATTAACAAATCAATAAACTTGAATAATTATTGATATAAATAAGCCTGGCAGCTCTGTTTTGTTAACCACACTAAGAAAATAAATATAAATTTTAAATTAATTTTTAAGAATTATGAATATTTCCATCTCCAAAATCCATTTATATGGCAGATTGCCGTGTTGAAATACCAAATTATGGTAAATTTCTTCAGTTAACCAGGGTTTTGAAGAAACATTGACACTAGCAATTGATTAACAAATTAATAATATCGAATAATTATTGATATAAATAAGCCTGGCAGCTCTGTTTTGTTAACCACACTAAGAAAATAAATATAAATTTTGAATTAATTCTTAAGAATAAAGAATATTTCCAGCTCCAAAATCCATTTATCTGGTAGATTGCCGTGTTGAAATGCCAAATTTTGGTAAATTTCTTCAGTCAAACAGAGTTTTGAAGAAACATTGACACTAGCAATTGATTAACAAATCAATAATATCGAATAATTATTGATATAAATAAGCCTGGCAGCTCTGTTTTGTTAACCACACCAAGAAAATAAATATAAATTTTGATTTAATTCTTAAGAATGAAGAATATTTCCAGCTCCAAAATCCATTTATCTGGTAGATTGCCGTGTTGAAATGCCAAATTTTGGTAAATTTCTTCAGTCAAACAGAGTTTTGAAGAAACATTGACCCAAGCAATTGATTAACAAATCAATAAGATTGAATAATTATTGATATAAATAAGCCTGGCAGCTCTGTTTTGTTAACCACACTAAGAAAATAAATATAAATTTTGAATTAATTCTTAAGAATGAAGGATATTTCCAGCTCCAAAATCCATTTATCTGGTAGATTGCCGTGTTGAAATGCCAAATTTTGGTAAATTTCTTCAGTCAAACAGGGTTTTGAAGAAACATTGACACTAGCAATTGATTAACAAATCAATAATATTGAATAATTATTGATATAAATAAGCCTGGCAGCTCTGTTTTGTTAACCACACTAAGAAAATAAATATAAATTTTGAATTAATTCTTAAGAATGAAGATATATTTCCAGCTCCAAAATCCATTTATCTGGTAGATTGCCGTGTTGAAATGCCAAATTTTGGTAAATTTCTTCAGTCAAACAGAGTTTTGAAGAAACATTGACACAAGCAATTGATTAATAAATCAATAAACTTGAATAATTATTGATATAAATAAGCCTGGCAGCTCTGTTTTGTTAACCACACTAAGAAAATCGATATAAATTTTGAATTAATTCTTAAGAATGAAGAATAATTTCAGTTCCAAAATCCATTTATCTGGCAGATTGCCGTGTTGAAATGCCAAATTTTGGTAAATTTCTTCAGTCAAACAGGGTTTTGAAGAAACATTGACACTAGCAATTGATTAACAAATCAATAAACTTGAATAATTATTGATATAAATAAGCCTGGCAGCTCTGTTTTGTTAACCACACTAAGAAAATAAATATGAATTTTGAATTAATTTTTAAGAATTATGAATATTTCCAGCTCCAAAATCCATTTATCTGGTAGATTGCCGTGTTGAAATGCCAAATTTTGGTAAATTTCTTCAGTCAAACAGGGTTTTGAAGAAACATTGACACTAGCAATTGATTAACAAATCAATAATATTGAATAATTATTGATATAAATAAGCCTGGCAGCTCTGTTTTGTTAACCACACTAAGAAAATAAATATAAATTTTGAATTAATACTTAAGAATGAAGATATATTTCCAGCTCCAAAATCCATTTATCTGGTAGATTGCCGTGTTGAAATGCCAAATTTTGGTAAATTTCTTCAGTCAAACAGAGTTTTGAAGAAACATTGACACAAGCAATTGATTAATAAATCAATAAACTTGAATAATTATTGATATAAATAAGCCTGGCAGCTCTGTTTTGTTAACCACACTAAGAAAATCGATATAAATTTTGAATTAATTCTTAAGAATGAAGAATAATTTCAGTTCCAAAATCCATTTATCTGGCAGATTGCCGTGTTGAAATGCCAAATTTTGGTAAATTTCTTTTGTCAAACAGGGTTTTGAAGAAACATTGTCACTAGCAATTGATTAACAAATCAATAAACTTGAATAATTATTGATATAAATAAGCCTGGCAGCTCTGTTTTGTTAACCACACTAAGAAAATAAATATGAATTTTGAATTAATTCTTATGAATGAAGAATAATTTCAGTTCCAAAATCCATTTATCTGGTAGATTGCCGTGTTGAAATGCCAAATTTTGGTAAATTTCTTCAGTCAAACAGGGTTTTGAAGAAACATTGACACTAGCAATTGATTAACAAATCAATAAACTTGAATAATTAATGATATAAATAAGCC
Organism: Leiobunum rupestre; assembly: GCF_980474605.1. Taxonomy (NCBI): domain Eukaryota; kingdom Metazoa; phylum Arthropoda; class Arachnida; order Opiliones; family Sclerosomatidae; genus Leiobunum; species Leiobunum rupestre. The sequence goes on from NC_143386.1 coordinate 13,032,835, forward strand.
TGGCAGCTCTGTTTTGTTAACCACACTAAGAAAATAAATATAAATTTTGAATTAATTCTTAAGAATGAAGGATATTTCCAGCTCCAAAATCCATTTATCTGGTAGATTGCCGTGTTGAAATGCCAAATTTTGGTAAATTTCTTCAGTCAAACAGGGTTTTGAAGAAACATTGACACTAGCAATTGATTAACAAATCAATAATATTGAATAATTATTGATATAAATAAGCCTGTCAGCTCTGTTTTGTTAACCACACTAAGAAAATAAATATAAATTTTGAATTAATTCTTAAGAATGAAGATATATTTCCAGCTCCAAAATCCATTTATCTGGTAGATTGCCGTGTTGAAATGCCAAATTTTGGTAAATTTCTTCAGTCAAACAGAGTTTTGAAGAAACATTGACACAAGCAATTGATTAATAAATCAATAAACTTGAATAATTATTGATATAAATAAGCCTGGCAGCTCTGTTTTGTTAACCACACTAAGAAAATCGATATAAATTTTGAATTAATTCTTAAGAATGAAGAATAATTTCAGTTCCAAAATCCATTTATCTGGCAGATTGCCGTGTTGAAATGCCAAATTTTGGTAAATTTCTTCAGTCAAACAGAGTTTTGAAGAAACATTGACACTAGCAATTGATTAACAAATCAATAAACTTGAATAATTAATGATATAAATAAGCCTGGCAGCTCTGTTTTGTTAACCACACTAAGAAAATAAATATAAATTTTGAATTAATTCTTAAGAATGAAGGATATTTCCAGCTCCAAAATCCATTTATCTGGTAGATTGCCGTGTTGAAATGCCAAATTTTGGTAAATTTCTTCAGTCAAACAGGGTTTTGAAGAAACATTGACACTAGCAATTGATTAACAAATCAATAATATTGAATAATTATTGATATAAATAAGCCTGGCAGCTCTGTTTTGTTAACCACACTAAGAAAATAAATATAAATTTTGAATTAATTCTTAAGAATGAAGATATATTTCCAGCTCCAAAATCCATTTATCTGGTAGATTGCCGTGTTGAAATGCCAAATTTTGGTAAATTTCTTCAGTCAAACAGAGTTTTGAAGAAACATTGACACAAGCAATTGATTAATAAATCAATAAACTTGAATAATTATTGATATAAATAAGCCTGGCAGCTCTGTTTTGTTAACCACACTAAGAAAATCGATATAAATTTTGAATTAATTCTTAAGAATGAAGAATAATTTCAGTTCCAAAATCCATTTATCTGGCAGATTGCCGTGTTGAAATGCCAAATTTTGGTAAATTTCTTCAGTCAAACAGGGTTTTGAAGAAACATTGACACTAGCAATTGATTAACAAATCAATAAACTTGAATAATTATTGATATAAATAAGCCTGGCAGCTCTGTTTTGTTAACCACACTAAGAAAATAAATATGAATTTTGAATTAATTTTTAAGAATTATGAATATTTCCAGCTCCAAAATCCATTTATCTGGTAGATTGCCGTGTTGAAATGCCAAATTTTGGTAAATTTCTTCAGTCAAACAGGGTTTTGAAGAAACATTGACACTAGCAATTGATTAACAAATCAATAATATTGAATAATTATTGATATAAATAAGCCTGGCAGCTCTGTTTTGTTAACCACACTAAGAAAATAAATATAAATTTTGAATTAATACTTAAGAATGAAGATATATTTCCAGCTCCAAAATCCATTTATCTGGTAGATTGCCGTGTTGAAATGCCAAATTTTGGTAAATTTCTTCAGTCAAACAGGGTTTTGAAGAAACATTGACACTAGCAATTGATTAACAAATCAATAATATTGAATAATTATTGATATAAATAAGCCTGGCAGCTCTGTTTTGTTAACCACACTAAGAAAATAAATATAAATTTTGAATTAATTCTTAAGAATAAAGAATATTTCCAGATCCAAAATCCATTTATCTGGTAGATTGCCGTGTTGAAATGCCAAATTTTGGTAAATTTCTTCAGTCAAACAGAGTTTTGAAGAAACATTGACACAAGCAATTGATTAACAAATCAATAAACTTGAATAATTATTGATATAAATAAGCCTGGCAGCTCTGTTTCGTTAATCACACTAAGAAAATAAATATAAATTTTGAATTAATTCTTAAGAATGAAGAATAATTTCAGTTCCAAAATCCATTTATGTGGTAGATTGCCGTGTTGAAATGCCAAATTTTGGTAAATTTCTTCAGTCAAACGGGGTTTTGAAGAAACATTGACACTAGCAATTGATTAACAAATCAATAAACTTGAATAATTATTGATATAAATAAGCCTGGCAGCTCTGTTTTGTTAACCACACCAAGAAAATAAATATACATTTTGAATTAATTCTTATGAATGAAGAATAATTTCAGTTCCAAAATCCATTTATCTGGCAGATTGCCGTGTTGAAATGCCAAATTTTGGTAAATTTCTTCAGTCAAACAGGGTTTTGAAGAAACATTGACACTAGCAATTGATTAACAAATCAATAAAATTGAATAATTATTGATATAAATAAGCCTGGCAGCTCTGTTTTGTTAACCAAACTAAGAAAATAAATATACATTTTGAATTAATTCTTAAGAATGAAGGATATTTCCAGCTCCAAAATCTATTTATCTGGCAGATTGCCGTGTTGAAATACCAAATTTTGGTAAATTTCTTCAGTCAAAAAGAGTTTTGAAGAAACATTGACCCAAGCAATTGATTAACAAATCAATAAGATTGAATAATTATTGATATAAATAAGCCTGGCAGCTCTGTTTTATTAACCACACTAAGAAAATAAATATAAATTTTGAATTAATTCTTAAGAATGAAGAATATTTCCAGCTCCAAAATCAATTTATCTGGTAGATTGCCGTGTTGAAATGCCAAATTTTGGTAAATTTCTTCAGTCAAACAGAGTTTTGAAGAAACATTGACACTAGCAATTGATTAACAAATCAATAAACTTGAATAATTAATGATATAAATAAGCCTGGCAGCTCTGTTTTGTTAACCACACTAAGAAAATAAATATAAATTTTGAATTAATTCTTAAGAATGAAGGATATTTCCAGCTCCAAAATCCATTTATCTGGTAGATTGCCGTGTTGAAATGCCAAATTTTGGTAAATTTCTTCAGTCAAACAGGGTTTTGAAGAAACATTGACACTAGCAATTGATTAATAAATCAATAATATTGAATAATTATTGATATAAATAAGCCTGGCAGCTCTGTTTTGTTAACCACACTAAGAAAATAAATATACATTTTGAATTAATTCTTAAGAATGAAGATATATTTCCAGCTCCAAAATCCATTTATCTGGTAGATTGCCGTGTTGAAATGCCAAATTTTGGTAAATTTCTTCAGTCAAACAGAGTTTTGAAGAAACATTGACACAAGCAATTGATTAATAAATCAATAAACTTGAATAATTATTGATATAAATAAGCCTGGCAGCTCTGTTTTGTTAACCACACTAAGAAAATCGATATAAATTTTGAATTAATTTTTAAGAATTATGAATATTTCCAGCTCCAAAATCCATTTATATGGCAGATTGCCGTGTTGAAATACCAAATTTTGGTAAATTTCTTCAGTCAACCAGGGTTTTGAAGAAACATTGACACTAGCAATTGATTAACAAATCAATAATATTGAATAATTATTGATATAAATAAGCCTGGCAGCTCTGTTTTGTTAACCACACTAAGAAAATAAATATACATTTTGAATTAATTCTTAAGAATGAAGAATAATTTCAGTTCCAAAATCCATTTATCTGGCAGATTGCCGTGTTGAAATGCCAAATTTTGGTAAATTTCTTCAGTCAAACAGGGTTTTGAAGAAACATTGACACTAGCAATTGATTAACAAATCAATAAACTTGAATAATTATTGATATAAATAAGCCTGGCAGCTCTGTTTTGTTAACCACACTAAGAAAATAAATATGAATTTTGAATTAATTTTTAAGAATTATGAATATTTCCAGCTCCAAAATCCATTTATATGGCAGATTGCCGTGTTGAAATACCAAATTTTGGTAAATTTCTTCAGTCAACCAGGGTTTTGAAGAAACATTGACACTAGCAATTGATTAACAAATCAATAATATCGAATAATTATTGATATAAATAAGCCTGGCAGCTCTGTTTTGTTAACCACACTAAGAAAATAAATATAAATTTTGAATTAATTCTTAAGAATAAAGAATATTTCCAGCTCCAAAATCCATTTATCTGGTAGATTGCCGTGTTGAAATGCCAAATTTTGGTAAATTTCTTCAGTCAAACAGGGTTTTGAAGAAACATTGACACAAGCAAATGATTAACAAATCAATAAACTTGAATAATTATTGATATAAATAAGCCTGGCAGCTCTGTTTCGTTAATCACACTAAGAAAATAAATATAAATTTTGAATTAATTCTTTAGAATGAAGAATAATTTCAGTTCCAAAATCCATTTATGTGGTAGATTGCCGTGTTGAAATGCCAAATTTTGGTAAATTTCTTCAGTCAAACGGGGTTTTGAAGAAACATTGACACTAGCAATTGATTAACAAATCAATAAACTTGAATAATTATTGATATAAATAAGCCTGGCAGCTCTGTTTTGTTAACCACACCAAGAAAATAAATATAAATTTTGAATTAATTCTTAAGAATGAAGAATATTTCCAGCTCCAAAATCCATTTATCTGGTAGATTGCCGTGTTGAAATGCCAAATTTTGGTAAATTTCTTCAGTCAAACAGAGTTTTGAAGAAACATTGACACAAGCAATTGATTAACAAATCAATAATATTGAATAATTATTGATATAAATAAGCCTGGCAGCTCTGTTTTGTTAACCACACTAAGAAAATAAATATAAATTTTGAATTAATTCTTAAGAATGAAGATATATTTCCAGCTCCAAAATCCATTTATCTGGTAGATTGCCGTGTTGAAATGCCAAATTTTGGTAAATTTCTTCAGTCAAACAGAGTTTTGAAGAAACATTGACACAAGCAATTGATTAATAAATCAATAAACTTGAATAATTATTGATATAAATAATCCTGGCAGCTCTGTTTTGTTAACCACACTAAGAAAATCGATATAAATTTTGAATTAATTCTTAAGAATGAAGAATAATTTCAGTTCCAAAATCCATTTATCTGGCAGATTGCCGTGTTGAAATGCCAAATTTTGGTAAATTTCTTCAGTCAAACAGGGTTTTGAAGAAACATTGACACTAGCAATTGATTAACAAATCAATAAACTTGAATAATTATTGATATAAATAAGCCTGGCAGCTCTGTTTTGTTAACCACACTAAGAAAATAAATATGAATTTTGAATTAATTTTTAAGAATTATGAATATTTCCAGCTCCAAAATCCATTTATATGGCAGATTGCCGTGTTGAAATACCAAATTTTGGTAAATTTCTCCAGTCAACCAGGGTTTTGAAGAAACATTGACCCAAGCAATTGATTAACAAATCAATAAACTTGAATAAATATTGATATAAATAAGCCTGGCAGCTCTGTTTTGTTAATAACACTAAGAAAATAAATATAAATTTTGAATTAATTCTTATGAATGAAGAATAATTTCAGTTCCAAAATCCATTTATCTGGCAGATTGCCGTGTTGAAATGCCAAATTTTGGTAAATTTCTTCAGTCAAACAGGGTTTTGAAGAAACATTGACACTAGCAATTGATTAACAAATCAATAAAATTGAATAATTATTGATATAAATAAGCCTGGCAGCTCTGTTTTGTTAACCACACTAAGAAAATAAATATACATTTTGAATTAATTCTTAAGAATGAAGGATATTTCCAGCTCCAAAATCTATTTATCTGGTAGATTGCCGTGTTGAAATGCCAAATTTTGGTAAATTTCTTCAGTCAAACAGGGTTTTGAAGAAACATTGACACTAGCAATTGATTAACAAATCAATAATATTGAATAATTATTGATATAAATAAGCCTGGCAGCTCTGTTTTGTTAACCACACTAAGAAAATAAATATAAATTTTGAATTAATTCTTAAGAATTAAGAATAATTTCAGTTCCAAAATCCATTTATGTGGTAGATTGCCGTGTTGAAATGCCAAATTTTGGTGAATTTCTTCAGTCAAACGGGGTTTTGAAGAAACATTGACACTAGCAATTGATTAACAAATCAATAAACTTGAATTATTATTGATATAAATAAGGCTGGCAGCTCTGTTTTATTAACCACACTAAGAAAATATATATAAATTTTGAATTAATTCTTAAGAATGAAGAATATTTCCAGCTCCAAAATTCATTTATCTGGTAGATTGCCGTGTTGAAATGCCAAATTTTGGTAAATTTCTTCAGTCAAACAGAGTTTTGAAGAAACATTGACACTAGCAATTGATTAACAAATCAATAAACTTGAATAATTAATGATATAAATAAGCCTGGCAGCTCTGTTTTGTTAACCACACTAAGAAAATAAATATAAATTTTGAATTAATTCTTAAGAATGAAGGATATTTCCAGCTCCAAAATCCATTTATCTGGTAGATTGCCGTGTTGAAATGCCAAATTTTGGTAAATTTCTTCAGTCAAACAGGGTTTTGAAGAAACATTGACACTAGCAATTGATTAACAAATCAATAATATTGAATAATTATTGATATAAATAAGCCTGGCAGCTCTGTTTTGTTAACCACACTAAGAAAATAAATATAAATTTTGAATTAATTCTTAAGAATGAAGATATATTTCCAGCTCCAAAATCCATTTATCTGGTAGATTGCCGTGTTGAAATGCCAAATTTTGGTAAATTTCTTCAGTCAAACAGAGTTTTGAAGAAACATTGACACAAGCAATTGATTAATAAATCAATAAACTTGAATAATTATTGATATAAATAAGCCTGGCAGCTCTGTTTTGTTAACCACACTAAGAAAATCGATATAAATTTTGAATTAATTCTTAAGAATGAAGAATAATTTCAGTTCCAAAATCCATTTATCTGGCAGATTGCCGTGTTGAAATGCCAAATTTTGGTAAATTTCTTCAGTCAAACAGGGTTTTGAAGAAACATTGACACTAGCAATTGATTAACAAATCAATAAACTTGAATAATTATTGATATAAATAAGCCTGGCAGCTCTGTTTTGTTAACCACACTAAGAAAATAAATATGAATTTTGAATTAATTTTTAAGAATTATGAATATTTCCAGCTCCAAAATCCATTTATATGGCAGATTGCCGTGTTGAAATACCAAATTTTGGTAAATTTCTTCAGTCAACCAGGGTTTTGAAGGAACATTGACACTAGCAATTGATTAACAAATCAATAATATCGAATAATTATTGATATAAATAAGCCTGGCAGCTCTGTTTTGTTAACCACACTAAGAAAATAAATATAAATTTTGAATTAATTCTTAAGAATAAAGAATATTTCCAGCTCCAAAATCCATTTATCTGGTAGATTGCCGTGTTGAAATGCCAAATTTTGGTAAATTTCTTCAGTCAAACGGGGTTTTGAAGAAACATTGACACTAGCAATTGATTAACAAATCAATAAACTTGAATAATTATTGATATAAATAAGCCTGGCAGCTCTGTTTTGTTAACCACACCAAGAAAATAAATATAAATTTTGATTTAATTCTTAAGAATGAAGAATATTTCCAGCTCCAAAATCCATTTATCTGGTAGATTACCGTGTTGAAATGCCAAATTTTGGTAAATTTCTTCAGTCAAACAGAGTTTTGAAGAAACATTGACACAAGCAATTGATTAACAAATCAATAATATTGAATAATTATTGATATAAATAAGCCTGGCAGCTCTGTTTTGTTAACCACACTAAGAAAATAAATATACATTTTGAATTAATTCTTAAGAATGAAGATATATTTCCAGCTCCAAAATCCATTTATCTGGTAGATTGCCGTGTTGAAATGCCAAATTTTGGTAAATTTCTTCAGTCAAACAGAGTTTTGAAGAAACATTGACACAAGCAATTGATTAATAAATCAATAAACTTGAATAATTATTGATATAAATAAGCCTGGCAGCTCTGTTTTGTTAACCACACTAAGAAAATCGATATAAATTTTGAATTAATTCTTAAGAATGAAGAATAATTTCAGTTCCAAAATCCATTTATCTGGCAGATTGCCGTGTTGAAATGCCAAATTTTGGTAAATTTCTTCAGTCAAACAGGGTTTTGAAGAAACATTGACACTAGCAATTGATTAACAAATCAATAAAATTGAATAATTATTGATATAAATAAGCCTGGCAGCTCTGTTTTGTTAACCACACTAAGAAAATAAATATAAATTTTGAATTAATTCTTAAGAATTAAGAATAATTTCAGTTCCAAAATCCATTTATGTGGTAGATTGCCGTGTTGAAATGCCAAATTTTGGTGAATTTCTTCAGTCAAACGGGGTTTTGAAGAAACATTGACACTAGCAATTGATTAACAAATCAATAAACTTGAATAATTATTGATATAAATAAGCCTGGCAGCTCTGTTTTGTTAACCACACCAAGAAAATAAATATAAATTTTGATTTAATTCTTAAGAATGAAGAATATTTCCAGCTCCAAAATCCATTTATCTGGTAGATTGCCGTGTTGAAATGCCAAATTTTGGTAAATTTCTTCAGTCAAACAGAGTTTTGAAGAAACATTGACACAAGCAATTGATTAACAAATCAATAATATTGAATAATTATTGATATAAATAAGCCTGGCAGCTCTGTTTTGTTAACCACACTAAGAAAATAAATATACATTTTGAATTAATTCTTAAGAATGAAGATATATTTCCAGCTCCAAAATCCATTTATCTGGTAGATTGCCGTGTTGAAATGCCAAATTTTGGTAAATTTCTTCAGTCAAACAGAGTTTTGAAGAAACATTGACACAAGCAATTGATTAATAAATCAATAAACTTGAATAATTATTGATATAAATAAGCCTGGCAGCTCTGTTTTGTTAACCACACTAAGAAAATCGATATAAATTTTGAATTAATTCTTAAGAATGAAGAATAATTTCAGTTCCAAAATCCATTTATCTGGCAGATTGCCGTGTTGAAATGCCAAATTTTGGTAAATTTCTTCAGTCAAACAGGGTTTTGAAGAAACATTGACACTAGCAATTGATTAACAAATCAATAATATTGAATAATTATTGATATAAATAAGCCTGGCAGCTCTGTTTTGTTAACCACACTAAGAAAATAAATATAAATTTTGAATTAATTCTTAAGAATTATGAATATTTCCAGCTCCAAAATCCATTTATATGGCAGATTGCCGTGTTGAAATGCCAAATTTTGGTAAATTTCTTTAGTTTAACAAGAAAAATCGACACAAGTAATTCATTAACAAATCGTAAACTTGAATTATTATTGATATAAATAAGGCTGGCAGCTCTGTTTTATTAACCACACTAAGAAAATATATATAAATTTTGAATTAATTCTTAAGAATGAAGAATATTTCCAGCTCCAAAATTCATTTATCTGGTAGATTGCCGTGTTGAAATGCCAAATTTTGGTAAATTTCTTCAGTCAAACAGAGTTTTGAAGAAACATCGACACTAGCAATTGATTAACAAATCAATAAACTTGAATAATTAATGATATAAATAAGCCTGGCAGCTCTGTTTTGTTAACCACACTAAGAAAATAAATATAAATTTTGAATTAATTCTTAAGAATGAAGGATATTTCCAGCTCCAAAATCCATTTATCTGGTAGATTGCCGTGTTGAAATGCCAAATTTTGGTAAATTTCTTCAGTCAAACAGGGTTTTGAAGAAACATTGACACTAGCAATTGATTAACAAATCAATAATATTGAATAATTATTGATATAAATAAGCCTGGCAGCTCTGTTTTGTTAACCACACTAAGAAAATAAATATAAATTTTGAATTAATTCTTAAGAATGAAGATATATTTCCAGCTCCAAAATCCATTTATCTGGTAGATTGCCGTGTTGAAATGCCAAATTTTGGTAAATTTCTTCAGTCAAACAGAGTTTTGAAGAAACATTGACACAAGCAATTGATTAATATATCAATAAACTTGAATAATTATTGATATAAATAAGCCTGGCAGCTCTGTTTTGTTAACCACACTAAGAAAATCGATATAAATTTTGAATTAATTCTTAAGAATGAAGAATAATTTCAGTTCCAAAATCCATTTATCTGGCAGATTGCCGTGTTGAAATGCCAAATTTTGGTAAATTTCTTCAGTCAAACAGGGTTTTGAAGAAACATTGACACTAGCAATTGATTAACAAATCAATAAACTTGAATAATTATTGATATAAATAAGCCTGGCAGCTCTGTTTTGTTAACCACACTAAGAAAATAAATATGAATTTTGAATTAATTTTTAAGAATTATGAATATTTCCAGCTCCAAAATCCATTTATATGGCAGATTGCCGTGTTGAAATACCAAATTTTGGTAAATTTCTTCAGTCAACCAGGGTTTTGAAGGAACATTGACACTAGCAATTGATTAACAAATCAATAATATCGAATAATTATTGATATAAATAAGCCTGGCAGCTCTGTTTTGTTAACCACACTAAGAAAATATATATAAATTTTGAATTAATTCTTAAGAATAAAGAATATTTCCAGCTCCAAAATCCATTTATCTGGTAGATTGCCGTGTTGAAATGCCAAATTTTGGTAAATTTCTTCAGTCAAACAGAGTTTTGAAGAAACATTGACACTAGCAATTGATTAACAAATCAATAATATCGAATAATTATTGATATAAATAAGCCTGGCAGCTCTGTTTTGTTAACCACACCAAGAAAATAAATATAAATTTTGATTTAATTCTTAAGAATGAAGAATATTTCCAGCTCCAAAATCCATTTATCTGGTAGATTGCCGTGTTGAAATGCCAAATTTTGGTAAATTTCTTCAGTCAAACGGGGTTTTGAAGAAACATTGACACTAGCAATTGATTAACAAATCAATAAACTTGAATAATTATTGATATAAATAAGCCTGGCAGCTCTGTTTTGTTAACCACACCAAGAAAATAAATATAAATTTTGATTTAATTCTTAAGAATGAAGAATATTTCCAGCTCCAAAATCCATTTATCTGGTAGATTACCGTGTTGAAATGCCAAATTTTGGTAAATTTCTTCAGTCAAACAGGGTTTTGAAGAAACATTGACACTAGCAATTGATTAACAAATCAATAAAATTGAATAATTATTGATATAAATAAGCCTGGCAGCTCTGTTTTGTTAACCACACTAAGAAAATAAATATAAATTTTGAATTAATTCTTAAGAATGAAGAATAATTTCAGTTCCAAAATCCATTTATGTGGTAGATTGCCGTGTTGAAATGCCAAATTTTGGTAAATTTCTTCAGTCAAACGGGGTTTTGAAGAAACATTGACACTAGCAATTGATTAACAAATCAATAAACTTGAATAATTATTGATATAAATAAGCCTGGCAGCTCTGTTTTGTTAACCACACCAAGAAAATAAATATAAATTTTGATTTAATTCTTAAGAATGAAGAATATTTCCAGCTCCAAAATCCATTTATCTGGTAGATTGCCGTGTTGAAATGCCAAATTTTGGTAAATTTCTTCAGTCAAACAGAGTTTTGAAGAAACATTGACACAAGCAATTGATTAACAAATCAATAATATTGAATAATTATTGATATAAATAAGCCTGGCAGCTCTGTTTTGTTAACCACACTAAGAAAATAAATATACATTTTGAATTAATTCTTAAGAATGAAGATATATTTCCAGCTCCAAAATCCATTTATCTGGTAGATTGCCGTGTTGAAATGCCAAATTTTGGTAAATTTCTTCAGTCAAACAGAGTTTTGAAGAAACATTGACACAAGCAATTGATTAATAAATCAATAAACTTGAATAATTATTGATATAAATAAGCCTGGCAGCTCTGTTTTGTTAACCACACTAAGAAAATCGATATAAATTTTGAATTAATTCTTAAGAATGAAGAATAATTTCAGTTCCAAAATCCATTTATCTTGCAGATTGCCGTGTTGAAATGCCAAATTTTGGTAAATTTCTTCAGTCAAACAGGGTTTTGAAGAAACATTGACACTAGCAATTGATTAACAAATCAATAAACTTGAATAATTATTGATATAAATAAGCCTGGCAGCTCTGTTTTGTTAACCACACTAAGAAAATAAATATGAATTTTGAATTAATTTTTAAGAATTATGAATATTTCCAGCTCCAAAATCCATTTATATGGCAGATTGCCGTGTTGAAATACCAAATTTTGGTAAATTTCTTCAGTCAACCAGGGTTTTGAAGAAACATTGACACTAGCAATTGATTAACAAATCAATAATATCGAATAATTATTGATATAAATAAGCCTGGCAGCTCTGTTTTGTTAACCACACTAAGAAAATAAATATAAATTTTGAATTAATTCTTAAGAATAAAGAATATTTCCAGCTCCAAAATCCATTTATCTGGTAGATTGCCGTGTTGAAATGCCAAATTTTGGTAAATTTCTTCAGTCAAACAGGGTTTTGAAGAAACATTGACACAAGCAAATGATTAACAAATCAATAAACTTGAATAATTATTGATATAAATAAGCCTGGCAGCTCTGTTTTGTTAACCACACCAAGAAAATAAATATAAATTTTGAATTAATTCTTAAGAATGAAGAATATTTCCAGCTCCAAAATCCATTTATCTGGTAGATTGCCGTGTTGAAATGCCAAATTTTGGTAAATTTCTTCAGTCAAACAGAGTTTTGAAGAAACATTGACACAAGCAATTGATTAACAAATCAATAATATTGAATAATTATTGATATAAATAAGCCTGGCAGCTCTGTTTTGTTAACCACACCAAGAAAATAAATATAAATTTTGAATTAATTCTTAAGAATGAAGAATATTTCCAGCTCCAAAATCCATTTATCTGGTAGATTGCCGTGTTGAAATGCCAAATTTTGGTAAATTTCTTCAGTCAAACAGAGTTTTGAAGAAACATTGACACAAGCAATTGATTAATAAATCAATAAACTTGAATAATTATTGATATAAATAAGCCTGGCAGCTCTGTTTTGTTAACCACACTAAGAAAATCGATATAAATTTTGAATTAATTCTTAAGAATGAAGAATAATTTCAGTTCCAAAATCCATTTATCTGGCAGATTGCCGTGTTGAAATGCCAAATTTTGGTAAATTTCTTCAGTCAAACAGGGTTTTGAAGAAACATTGACACTAGCAATTGATTAACAAATCAATAAACTTGAATAATTATTGATATAAATAAGCCTGGCAGCTCTGTTTTGTTAACCACACTAAGAAAATAAATATGAATTTTGAATTAATTTTTAAGAATTATGAATATTTCCAGCTCCAAAATCCATTTATATGGCAGATTGCCGTGTTGAAATACCAAATTTTGGTAAATTTCTTCAGTCAACCAGGGTTTTGAAGGAACATTGACACTAGCAATTGATTAACAAATCAATAATATCGAATAATTATTGATATAAATAAGCCTGGCAGCTCTGTTTTGTTAACCACACTAAGAAAATATATATAAATTTTGAATTAATTCTTAAGAATAAAGAATATTTCCAGCTCCAAAATCCATTTATCTGGTAGATTGCCGTGTTGAAATGCCAAATTTTGGTAAATTTCTTCAGTCAAACAGAGTTTTGAAGAAACATTGACACTAGCAATTGATTAACAAATCAATAATATCGAATAATTATTGATATAAATAAGCCTGGCAGCTCTGTTTTGTTAACCACACCAAGAAAATAAATATAAATTTTGATTTAATTCTTAAGAATGAAGAATATTTCCAGCTCCAAAATCCATTTATCTGGTAGATTGCCGTGTTGAAATGCCAAATTTTGGTAAATTTCTTCAGTCAAACGGGGTTTTGAAGAAACATTGACACTAGCAATTGATTAACAAATCAATAAACTTGAATAATTATTGATATAAATAAGCCTGGCAGCTCTGTTTTGTTAACCACACCAAGAAAATAAATATAAATTTTGATTTAATTCTTAAGAATGAAGAATATTTCCAGCTCCAAAATCCATTTATCTGGTAGATTACCGTGTTGAAATGCCAAATTTTGGTAAATTTCTTCAGTCAAACAGGGTTTTGAAGAAACATTGACACTAGCAATTGATTAACAAATCAATAAAATTGAATAATTATTGATATAAATAAGCCTGGCAGCTCTGTTTTGTTAACCACACTAAGAAAATAAATATAAATTTTGAATTAATTCTTAAGAATGAAGAATAATTTCAGTTCCAAAATCCATTTATGTGGTAGATTGCCGTGTTGAAATGCCAAATTTTGGTAAATTTCTTCAGTCAAACGGGGTTTTGAAGAAACATTGACACTAGCAATTGATTAACAAATCAATAAACTTGAATAATTATTGATATAAATAAGCCTGGCAGCTCTGTTTTGTTAACCACACCAAGAAAATAAATATAAATTTTGATTTAATTCTTAAGAATGAAGAATATTTCCAGCTCCAAAATCCATTTATCTGGTAGATTGCCGTGTTGAAATGCCAAATTTTGGTAAATTTCTTCAGTCAAACAGAGTTTTGAAGAAACATTGACACAAGCAATTGATTAACAAATCAATAATATTGAATAATTATTGATATAAATAAGCCTGGCAGCTCTGTTTTGTTAACCACACTAAGAAAATAAATATACATTTTGAATTAATTCTTAAGAATGAAGATATATTTCCAGCTCCAAAATCCATTTATCTGGTAGATTGCCGTGTTGAAATGCCAAATTTTGGTAAATTTCTTCAGTCAAACAGAGTTTTGAAGAAACATTGACACAAGCAATTGATTAATAAATCAATAAACTTGAATAATTATTGATATAAATAAGCCTGGCAGCTCTGTTTTGTTAACCACACTAAGAAAATCGATATAAATTTTGAATTAATTCTTAAGAATGAAGAATAATTTCAGTTCCAAAATCCATTTATCTGGCAGATTGCCGTGTTGAAATGCCAAATTTTGGTAAATTTCTTAAGTCAAACAGGGTTTTGAAGAAACATTGACACTAGCAATTGATTAACAAATCAATAAACTTGAATAATTATTGATATAAATAAGCCTGGCAGCTCTGTTTTGTTAACCACACTAAGAAAATAAATATGAATTTTGAATTAATTTTTAAGAATTATGAATATTTCCAGCTCCAAAATCCATTTATATGGCAGATTGCCGTGTTGAAATACCAAATTTTGGTAAATTTCTTCAGTCAACCAGGGTTTTGAAGAAACATTGACACTAGCAATTGATTAACAAATCAATAATATCGAATAATTATTGATATAAATAAGCCTGGCAGCTCTGTTTTGTTAACCACACTAAGAAAATAAATATAAATTTTGAATTAATTCTTAGGAATAAAGAATATTTCCAGCTCCAAAATCCATTTATCTGGTAGATTGCCGTGTTGAAATGCCAAATTTTGGTAAATTTCTTCAGTCAAACAGGGTTTTGAAGAAACATTGACACAAGCAAATGATTAACAAATCAATAAACTTGAATAATTATTGATATAAATAAGCCTGGCAGCTCTGTTTCGTTAATCACACTAAGAAAATAAATATAAATTTTGAATTAATTCTTAAGAATGAAGAATAATTTCAGTTCCAAAATCCATTTATGTGGTAGATTGCCGTGTTGAAATGCCAAATTTTGGTAAATTTCTTCAGTCAAACGGGGTTTTGAAGAAACATTGACACTAGCAATTGATTAACAAATCAATAAACTTGAATAATTATTGATATAAATAAGCCTGGCAGCTCTGTTTTGTTAACCACACTAAGAAAATAAATATGAATTTTGAATTAATTTTTAAGAATTATGAATATTTCCAGCTCCAAAATCCATTTATATGGCAGATTGCCGTGTTGAAATACCAAATTTTGGTAAATTTCTTCAGTCAACCAGGGTTTTGAAGAAACATTGACACTAGCAATTGATTAACAAATCAATAATATCGAATAATTATTGATATAAATAAGCCTGGCAGCTCTGTTTTGTTAACCACACTAAGAAAATAAATATAAATTTTCAATTAATTCTTAAGAATAAAGAATATTTCCAGCTCCAAAATCCATTTATCTGGTAGATTGCCGTGTTGAAATGCCAAATTTTGGTAAATTTCTTCAGTCAAACAGAGTTTTGAAGAAACATTGACACAAGCAATTGATTAACAAATCAATAAACTTGAATAATTATTGATATAAATAAGCCTGGCAGCTCTGTTTCGTTAATCACACTAAGAAAATAAATATAAATTTTGAATTAATTCTTAAGAATGAAGGATATTTCCAGCTCCAAAATCCATTTATCTGGTAGATTGCCGTGTTGAAATGCCAAATTTTGGTAAATTTCTTCAGTCAAACGGGGTTTTGAAGAAACATGGACACTAGCAATTGATTAACAAATCAATAATATTGAATAATTATTGATATAAATAAGCCTGGCAGCTCTGTTTTGTTAACCACACTAAGAAAATAAATATACATTTTGAATTAATTTTTAAGAATGAAGAATATTTCCAGCTCCAAAATCCATTTATCTGATAGATTGCCGTGTTGAAATGCCAAATTTTGGTAAATTTCTTCAGTCAAACAGAGTTTTGAAGAAACATTGACCCAAGCAATTGATTAACAAATCAATAAACTTGAATAAATATTGATATAAATAAGCCTGGCAGCTCTGTTTTGTTAATAACACTAAGAAAATAAATATAAATTTTGAATTAATTCTTATGAACGAAGAATAATTTCAGTTCCAAAATCCATTTATCTGGCAGATTGCCGTGTTGAAATGCCAAATTTTGGTAAATTTCTTCAGTCAAACAGGGTTTTGAAGAAACATTGACACTAGCAATTGATTAACAAATCAATAAAATTGAATAATTATTGATATAAATAAGCCTGGCAGCTCTGTTTTGTTAACCACACTAAGAAAATAAATATACATTTTGAATTAATTCTTAAGAATGAAGGATATTTCCAGCTCCAAAATCTATTTATCTGGCAGATTGCCGTGTTGAAATACCAAATTTTGCTAAATTTCTTCAGTCAAACAGAGTTTTGAAGAAACATTGACCCAAGCAATTGATTAACAAATCAATAAGATTGAATAATTATTGATATAAATAAGCCTGGCAGCTCTGTTTTATTAACCACACTAAGAAAATAAATATAAATTTTGAATTAATTCTTAAGAATGAAGAATATTTCCAGCTCCAAAATCAATTTATCTGGTAGATTGCCGTGTTGAAATGCCAAATTTTGGTAAATTTCTTCAGTCAAACAGGGTTTTGAAGAAACATTGACACTAGCAATTGATTAACAAATCAATAATATTGAATAATTATTGATATAAATAAGCCTGGCAGCTCTGTTTTGTTAACCACACTAAGAAAATAAATATAAATTTTGAATTAATTCTTAAGAATTATGAATATTTCCAGCTCCAAAATCCATTTATATGGCAGATTGCCGTGTTGAAATGCCAAATTTTGGTAAATTTCTTTAGTTTAACAAGAAAAATCGACACAAGTAATTCATTAACAAATCGTAAACTTGAATTATTATTGATATAAATAAGGCTGGCAGCTCTGTTTTATTAACCACACTAAGAAAATATATATAAATTTTGAATTAATTCTTAAGAATGAAGAATATTTCCAGCTCCAAAATTCATTTATCTGGTAGATTGCCGTGTTGAAATGCCAAATTTTGGTAAATTTCTTCAGTCAAACAGAGTTTTGAAGAAACATTGACACTAGCAATTGATTAACAAATCAATAAACTTGAATAATTAATGATATAAATAAGCCTGGCAGCTCTGTTTTGTTAACCACACTAAGAAAATAAATATAAATTTTGAATTAATTCTTAAGAATGAAGGATATTTCCAGCTCCAAAATCCATTTATCTGGTAGATTGCCGTGTTGAAATGCCAAATTTTGGTAAATTTCTTCAGTCAAACAGGGTTTTGAAGAAACATTGACACTAGCAATTGATTAACAAATCAATAATATTGAATAATTATTGATATAAATAAGCCTGGCAGCTCTGTTTTGTTAACCACACTAAGAAAATAAATATAAATTTTGAATTAATTCTTAAGAATGAAGAATATTTCCAGCTCCAAAATCAATTTAT
Organism: Leiobunum rupestre; assembly: GCF_980474605.1. Taxonomy (NCBI): domain Eukaryota; kingdom Metazoa; phylum Arthropoda; class Arachnida; order Opiliones; family Sclerosomatidae; genus Leiobunum; species Leiobunum rupestre. Next base: position 13,051,094 of record NC_143386.1, read on the forward strand.
CTGGTAGATTGCCGTGTTGAAATGCCAAATTTTGGTAAATTTCTTCAGTCAAACAGAGTTTTGAAGAAACATTGACACTAGCAATTGATTAACAAATCAATAAACTTGAATAATTAATGATATAAATAAGCCTGGCAGCTCTGTTTTGTTAACCACACTAAGAAAATAAATATAAATTTTGAATTAATTCTTAAGAATGAAGGATATTTCCAGCTCCAAAATCCATTTATCTGGTAGATTGCCGTGTTGAAATGCCAAATTTTGGTAAATTTCTTCAGTCAAACAGGGTTTTGAAGAAACATTGACACTAGCAATTGATTAACAAATCAATAATATTGAATAATTATTGATATAAATAAGCCTGTCAGCTCTGTTTTGTTAACCACACTAAGAAAATAAATATAAATTTTGAATTAATTCTTAAGAATGAAGATATATTTCCAGCTCCAAAATCCATTTATCTGGTAGATTGCCGTGTTGAAATGCCAAATTTTGGTAAATTTCTTCAGTCAAACAGAGTTTTGAAGAAACATTGACACAAGCAATTGATTAATAAATCAATAAACTTGAATAATTATTGATATAAATAAGCCTGGCAGCTCTGTTTTGTTAACCACACTAAGAAAATCGATATAAATTTTGAATTAATTCTTAAGAATGAAGAATAATTTCAGTTCCAAAATCCATTTATCTGGCAGATTGCCGTGTTGAAATGCCAAATTTTGGTAAATTTCTTCAGTCAAACAGAGTTTTGAAGAAACATTGACACTAGCAATTGATTAACAAATCAATAAACTTGAATAATTAATGATATAAATAAGCCTGGCAGCTCTGTTTTGTTAACCACACTAAGAAAATAAATATAAATTTTGAATTAATTCTTAAGAATGAAGGATATTTCCAGCTCCAAAATCTATTTATCTGGCAGATTGCCGTGTTGAAATACCAAATTTTGGTAAATTTCTTCAGTCAAACAGAGTTTTGAAGAAACATTGACCCAAGCAATTGATTAACAAATCAATAAGATTGAATAATTATTGATATTAATAAGCCTGGCAGCTCTGTTTTATTAACCACACTAAGAAAATAAATATAAATTTTGAATTAATTCTTAAGAATGAAGAATATTTCCAGCTCCAAAATCCATTTATCTGGTAGATTGCCGTGTTGAAATGCCAAATTTTGGTAAATTTCTTCAGTCAAACAGGGTTTTGAAGAAACATTGACACTAGCAATTGATTAACAAATCAATAATATTGAATAATTATTGATATAAATAAGCCTGGCAGCTCTGTTTTGTTAACCACACTAAGAAAATAAATATAAATTTTGAATTAATTCTTAAGAATGAAGAATATTTCCAGCTCCAAAATCAATTTATCTGGTAGATTGCCGTGTTGAAATGCCAAATTTTGGTAAATTTCTTCAGTCAAACAGAGTTTTGAAGAAACATTGACACTAGCAATTGATTAACAAATCAATAAACTTGAATAATTAATGATATAAATAAGCCTGGCAGCTCTGTTTTGTTAACCACACTAAGAAAATAAATATAAATTTTGAATTAATTCTTAAGAATGAAGGATATTTCCAGCTCCAAAATCCATTTATCTGGTAGATTGCCGTGTTGAAATGCCAAATTTTGGTAAATTTCTTCAGTCAAACAGGGTTTTGAAGAAACATTGACACTAGCAATTGATTAACAAATCAATAATATTGAATAATTATTGATATAAATAAGCCTGTCAGCTCTGTTTTGTTAACCACACTAAGAAAATAAATATAAATTTTGAATTAATTCTTAAGAATGAAGATATATTTCCAGCTCCAAAATCCATTTATCTGGTAGATTGCCGTGTTGAAATGCCAAATTTTGGTAAATTTCTTCAGTCAAACAGAGTTTTGAAGAAACATTGACACAAGCAATTGATTAATAAATCAATAAACTTGAATAATTATTGATATAAATAAGCCTGGCAGCTCTGTTTTGTTAACCACACTAAGAAAATCGATATAAATTTTGAATTAATTCTTAAGAATGAAGAATAATTTCAGTTCCAAAATCCATTTATCTGGCAGATTGCCGTGTTGAAATGCCAAATTTTGGTAAATTTCTTCAGTCAAACAGAGTTTTGAAGAAACATTGACACTAGCAATTGATTAACAAATCAATAAACTTGAATAATTAATGATATAAATAAGCCTGGCAGCTCTGTTTTGTTAACCACACTAAGAAAATAAATATAAATTTTGAATTAATTCTTAAGAATGAAGGATATTTCCAGCTCCAAAATCCATTTATCTGGTAGATTGCCGTGTTGAAATGCCAAATTTTGGTAAATTTCTTCAGTCAAACAGGGTTTTGAAGAAACATTGACACTAGCAATTGATTAACAAATCAATAATATTGAATAATTATTGATATAAATAAGCCTGGCAGCTCTGTTTTGTTAACCACACTAAGAAAATAAATATAAATTTTGAATTAATTCTTAAGAATGAAGATATATTTCCAGCTCCAAAATCCATTTATCTGGTAGATTGCCGTGTTGAAATGCCAAATTTTGGTAAATTTCTTCAGTCAAACAGAGTTTTGAAGAAACATTGACACAAGCAATTGATTAATAAATCAATAAACTTGAATAATTATTGATATAAATAAGCCTGGCAGCTCTGTTTTGTTAACCACACTAAGAAAATCGATATAAATTTTGAATTAATTCTTAAGAATGAAGAATAATTTCAGTTCCAAAATCCATTTATCTGGCAGATTGCCGTGTTGAAATGCCAAATTTTGGTAAATTTCTTCAGTCAAACAGGGTTTTGAAGAAACATTGACACTAGCAATTGATTAACAAATCAATAAACTTGAATAATTATTGATATAAATAAGCCTGGCAGCTCTGTTTTGTTAACCACACTAAGAAAATAAATATGAATTTTGAATTAATTTTTAAGAATTATGAATATTTCCAGCTCCAAAATCCATTTATCTGGTAGATTGCCGTGTTGAAATGCCAAATTTTGGTAAATTTCTTCAGTCAAACAGGGTTTTGAAGAAACATTGACACTAGCAATTGATTAACAAATCAATAATATTGAATAATTATTGATATAAATAAGCCTGGCAGCTCTGTTTTGTTAACCACACTAAGAAAATAAATATAAATTTTGAATTAATACTTAAGAATGAAGATATATTTCCAGCTCCAAAATCCATTTATCTGGTAGATTGCCGTGTTGAAATGCCAAATTTTGGTAAATTTCTTCAGTCAAACAGAGTTTTGAAGAAACATTGACACAAGCAATTGATTAATAAATCAATAAACTTGAATAATTATTGATATAAATAAGCCTGGCAGCTCTGTTTTGTTAACCACACTAAGAAAATCGATATAAATTTTGAATTAATTCTTAAGAATGAAGAATAATTTCAGTTCCAAAATCCATTTATCTGGCAGATTGCCGTGTTGAAATGCCAAATTTTGGTAAATTTCTTTTGTCAAACAGGGTTTTGAAGAAACATTGACACTAGCAATTGATTAACAAATCAATAAACTTGAATAATTATTGATATAAATAAGCCTGGCAGCTCTGTTTTGTTAACCACACTAAGAAAATAAATATGAATTTTGAATTAATTCTTATGAATGAAGAATAATTTCAGTTCCAAAATCCATTTATCTGGTAGATTGCCGTGTTGAAATGCCAAATTTTGGTAAATTTCTTCAGTCAAACAGGGTTTTGAAGAAACATTGACACTAGCAATTGATTAACAAATCAATAAAATTGAATAATTATTGATATAAATAAGCCTGGCAGCTCTGTTTTGTTAACCACACTAAGAAAATAAATATACATTTTGAATTAATTCTTAAGAATGAAGGATATTTCCAGCTCCAAAATCTATTTATCTGGCAGATTGCCGTGTTGAAATACCAAATTTTGGTAAATTTCTTCAGTCAAACAGAGTTTTGAAGAAACATTGACCCAAGCAATTGATTAACAAATCAATAAGATTGAATAATTATTGATATTAATAAGCCTGGCAGCTCTGTTTTATTAACCACACTAAGAAAATAAATATAAATTTTGAATTAATTCTTAAGAATAAAGAATATTTCCAGATCCAAAATCCATTTATCTGGTAGATTGCCGTGTTGAAATGCCAAATTTTGGTAAATTTCTTCAGTCAAACAGAGTTTTGAAGAAACATTGACACAAGCAATTGATTAACAAATCAATAAACTTGAATAATTATTGATATAAATAAGCCTGGCAGCTCTGTTTCGTTAATCACACTAAGAAAATAAATATAAATTTTGAATTAATTCTTAAGAATGAAGAATAATTTCAGTTCCAAAATCCATTTATGTGGTAGATTGCCGTGTTGAAATGCCAAATTTTGGTAAATTTCTTCAGTCAAACGGGGTTTTGAAGAAACATTGACACTAGCAATTGATTAACAAATCAATAAACTTGAATAATTATTGATATAAATAAGCCTGGCAGCTCTGTTTTGTTAACCACACCAAGAAAATAAATATACATTTTGAATTAATTCTTATGAATGAAGAATAATTTCAGTTCCAAAATCCATTTATCTGGCAGATTGCCGTGTTGAAATGCCAAATTTTGGTAAATTTCTTCAGTCAAACAGGGTTTTGAAGAAACATTGACACTAGCAATTGATTAACAAATCAATAAAATTGAATAATTATTGATATAAATAAGCCTGGCAGCTCTGTTTTGTTAACCAAACTAAGAAAATAAATATACATTTTGAATTAATTCTTAAGAATGAAGGATATTTCCAGCTCCAAAATCTATTTATCTGGCAGATTGCCGTGTTGAAATACCAAATTTTGGTAAATTTCTTCAGTCAAAAAGAGTTTTGAAGAAACATTGACCCAAGCAATTGATTAACAAATCAATAAGATTGAATAATTATTGATATAAATAAGCCTGGCAGCTCTGTTTTATTAACCACACTAAGAAAATAAATATAAATTTTGAATTAATTCTTAAGAATGAAGAATATTTCCAGCTCCAAAATCAATTTATCTGGTAGATTGCCGTGTTGAAATGCCAAATTTTGGTAAATTTCTTCAGTCAAACAGAGTTTTGAAGAAACATTGACACTAGCAATTGATTAACAAATCAATAAACTTGAATAATTAATGATATAAATAAGCCTGGCAGCTCTGTTTTGTTAACCACACTAAGAAAATAAATATAAATTTTGAATTAATTCTTAAGAATGAAGGATATTTCCAGCTCCAAAATCCATTTATCTGGTAGATTGCCGTGTTGAAATGCCAAATTTTGGTAAATTTCTTCAGTCAAACAGGGTTTTGAAGAAACATTGACACTAGCAATTGATTAATAAATCAATAATATTGAATAATTATTGATATAAATAAGCCTGGCAGCTCTGTTTTGTTAACCACACTAAGAAAATAAATATACATTTTGAATTAATTCTTAAGAATGAAGATATATTTCCAGCTCCAAAATCCATTTATCTGGTAGATTGCCGTGTTGAAATGCCAAATTTTGGTAAATTTCTTCAGTCAAACAGAGTTTTGAAGAAACATTGACACAAGCAATTGATTAATAAATCAATAAACTTGAATAATTATTGATATAAATAAGCCTGGCAGCTCTGTTTTGTTAACCACACTAAGAAAATCGATATAAATTTTGAATTAATTTTTAAGAATTATGAATATTTCCAGCTCCAAAATCCATTTATATGGCAGATTGCCGTGTTGAAATACCAAATTTTGGTAAATTTCTTCAGTCAACCAGGGTTTTGAAGAAACATTGACACTAGCAATTGATTAACAAATCAATAATATTGAATAATTATTGATATAAATAAGCCTGGCAGCTCTGTTTTGTTAACCACACTAAGAAAATAAATATACATTTTGAATTAATTCTTAAGAATGAAGAATAATTTCAGTTCCAAAATCCATTTATCTGGTAGATTGCCGTGTTGAAATGCCAAATTTTGGTAAATTTCTTCAGTCAAACAGGGTTTTGAAGAAACATTGACACTAGCAATTGATTAACAAATCAATAAAATTGAATAATTATTGATATAAATAAGCCTGGCAGCTCTGTTTTGTTAACCACACTAAGAAAATAAATATACATTTTGAATTAATTCTTAAGAATGAAGGATATTTCCAGCTCCAAAATCTATTTATCTGGCAGATTGCCGTGTTGAAATACCAAATTTTGGTAAATTTCTTCAGTCAAACAGAGTTTTGAAGAAACATTGACCCAAGCAATTGATTAACAAATCAATAAGATTGAATAATTATTGATATTAATAAGCCTGGCAGCTCTGTTTTATTAACCACACTAAGAAAATAAATATAAATTTTGAATTAATTCTTAAGAATGAAGAATATTTCCAGCTCCAAAATCAATTTATCTGGTAGATTGCCGTGTTGAAATGCCAAATTTTGGTAAATTTCTTCAGTCAAACAGGGTTTTGAAGAAACATTGACACTAGCAATTGATTAACAAATCAATAATATTGAATAATTATTGATATAAATAAGCCTGGCAGCTCTGTTTTGTTAACCACACTAAGAAAATAAATATAAATTTTGAATTAATTCTTAAGAATAAAGAATATTTCCAGATCCAAAATCCATTTATCTGGTAGATTGCCGTGTTGAAATGCCAAATTTTGGTAAATTTCTTCAGTCAAACAGAGTTTTGAAGAAACATTGACACAAGCAATTGATTAACAAATCAATAAACTTGAATAATTATTGATATAAATAAGCCTGGCAGCTCTGTTTCGTTAATCACACTAAGAAAATAAATATAAATTTTGAATTAATTCTTAAGAATGAAGAATAATTTCAGTTCCAAAATCCATTTATGTGGTAGATTGCCGTGTTGAAATGCCAAATTTTGGTAAATTTCTTCAGTCAAACGGGGTTTTGAAGAAACATTGACACTAGCAATTGATTAACAAATCAATAAACTTGAATAATTATTGATATAAATAAGCCTGGCAGCTCTGTTTTGTTAACCACACCAAGAAAATAAATATACATTTTGAATTAATTCTTATGAATGAAGAATAATTTCAGTTCCAAAATCCATTTATCTGGCAGATTGCCGTGTTGAAATGCCAAATTTTGGTAAATTTCTTCAGTCAAACAGGGTTTTGAAGAAACATTGACACTAGCAATTGATTAACAAATCAATAAAATTGAATAATTATTGATATAAATAAGCCTGGCAGCTCTGTTTTGTTAACCAAACTAAGAAAATAAATATACATTTTGAATTAATTCTTAAGAATGAAGGATATTTCCAGCTCCAAAATCTATTTATCTGGCAGATTGCCGTGTTGAAATACCAAATTTTGGTAAATTTCTTCAGTCAAAAAGAGTTTTGAAGAAACATTGACCCAAGCAATTGATTAACAAATCAATAAGATTGAATAATTATTGATATAAATAAGCCTGGCAGCTCTGTTTTATTAACCACACTAAGAAAATAAATATAAATTTTGAATTAATTCTTAAGAATGAAGAATATTTCCAGCTCCAAAATCAATTTATCTGGTAGATTGCCGTGTTGAAATGCCAAATTTTGGTAAATTTCTTCAGTCAAACAGAGTTTTGAAGAAACATTGACACTAGCAATTGATTAACAAATCAATAAACTTGAATAATTAATGATATAAATAAGCCTGGCAGCTCTGTTTTGTTAACCACACTAAGAAAATAAATATAAATTTTGAATTAATTCTTAAGAATGAAGGATATTTCCAGCTCCAAAATCCATTTATCTGGTAGATTGCCGTGTTGAAATGCCAAATTTTGGTAAATTTCTTCAGTCAAACAGGGTTTTGAAGAAACATTGACACTAGCAATTGATTAATAAATCAATAATATTGAATAATTATTGATATAAATAAGCCTGGCAGCTCTGTTTTGTTAACCACACTAAGAAAATAAATATACATTTTGAATTAATTCTTAAGAATGAAGATATATTTCCAGCTCCAAAATCCATTTATCTGGTAGATTGCCGTGTTGAAATGCCAAATTTTGGTAAATTTCTTCAGTCAAACAGAGTTTTGAAGAAACATTGACACAAGCAATTGATTAATAAATCAATAAACTTGAATAATTATTGATATAAATAAGCCTGGCAGCTCTGTTTTGTTAACCACACTAAGAAAATCGATATAAATTTTGAATTAATTTTTAAGAATTATGAATATTTCCAGCTCCAAAATCCATTTATATGGCAGATTGCCGTGTTGAAATACCAAATTTTGGTAAATTTCTTCAGTCAACCAGGGTTTTGAAGAAACATTGACACTAGCAATTGATTAACAAATCAATAATATTGAATAATTATTGATATAAATAAGCCTGGCAGCTCTGTTTTGTTAACCACACTAAGAAAATAAATATACATTTTGAATTAATTCTTAAGAATGAAGAATAATTTCAGTTCCAAAATCCATTTATCTGGCAGATTGCCGTGTTGAAATGCCAAATTTTGGTAAATTTCTTCAGTCAAACAGGGTTTTGAAGAAACATTGACACTAGCAATTGATTAACAAATCAATAAACTTGAATAATTATTGATATAAATAAGCCTGGCAGCTCTGTTTTGTTAACCACACTAAGAAAATAAATATGAATTTTGAATTAATTTTTAAGAATTATGAATATTTCCAGCTCCAAAATCCATTTATATGGCAGATTGCCGTGTTGAAATACCAAATTTTGGTAAATTTCTTCAGTCAACCAGGGTTTTGAAGAAACATTGACACTAGCAATTGATTAACAAATCAATAATATCGAATAATTATTGATATAAATAAGCCTGGCAGCTCTGTTTTGTTAACCACACTAAGAAAATAAATATAAATTTTGAATTAATTCTTAAGAATAAAGAATATTTCCAGCTCCAAAATCCATTTATCTGGTAGATTGCCGTGTTGAAATGCCAAATTTTGGTAAATTTCTTCAGTCAAACAGGGTTTTGAAGAAACATTGACACAAGCAAATGATTAACAAATCAATAAACTTGAATAATTATTGATATAAATAAGCCTGGCAGCTCTGTTTCGTTAATCACACTAAGAAAATAAATATAAATTTTGAATTAATTCTTTAGAATGAAGAATAATTTCAGTTCCAAAATCCATTTATGTGGTAGATTGCCGTGTTGAAATGCCAAATTTTGGTAAATTTCTTCAGTCAAACGGGGTTTTGAAGAAACATTGACACTAGCAATTGATTAACAAATCAATAAACTTGAATAATTATTGATATAAATAAGCCTGGCAGCTCTGTTTTTTTAACCACACCAAGAAAATAAATATAAATTTTGAATTAATTCTTAAGAATGAAGAATATTTCCAGCTCCAAAATCCATTTATCTGGTAGATTGCCGTGTTGAAATGCCAAATTTTGGTAAATTTCTTCAGTCAAACAGAGTTTTGAAGAAACATTGACACAAGCAATTGATTAACAAATCAATAATATTGAATAATTATTGATATAAATAAGCCTGGCAGCTCTGTTTTGTTAACCACACTAAGAAAATAAATATAAATTTTGAATTAATTCTTAAGAATGAAGATATATTTCCAGCTCCAAAATCCATTTATCTGGTAGATTGCCGTGTTGAAATGCCAAATTTTGGTAAATTTCTTCAGTCAAACAGAGTTTTGAAGAAACATTGACACAAGCAATTGATTAATAAATCAATAAACTTGAATAATTATTGATATAAATAATCCTGGCAGCTCTGTTTTGTTAACCACACTAAGAAAATCGATATAAATTTTGAATTAATTCTTAAGAATGAAGAATAATTTCAGTTCCAAAATCCATTTATCTGGCAGATTGCCGTGTTGAAATGCCAAATTTTGGTAAATTTCTTCAGTCAAACAGGGTTTTGAAGAAACATTGACACTAGCAATTGATTAACAAATCAATAAACTTGAATAATTATTGATATAAATAAGCCTGGCAGCTCTGTTTTGTTAACCACACTAAGAAAATAAATATGAATTTTGAATTAATTTTTAAGAATTATGAATATTTCCAGCTCCAAAATCCATTTATATGGCAGATTGCCGTGTTGAAATACCAAATTTTGGTAAATTTCTCCAGTCAACCAGGGTTTTGAAGAAACATTGACACTAGCAATTGATTAACAAATCAATAATATCGAATAATTATTGATATAAATAAGCCTGGCAGCTCTGTTTTGTTAACCACACTAAGAAAATAAATATAAATTTTCAATTAATTCTTAAGAATAAAGAATATTTCCAGCTCCAAAATCCATTTATCTGGTAGATTGCCGTGTTGAAATGCCAAATTTTGGTAAATTTCTTCAGTCAAACAGAGTTTTGAAGAAACATTGACACAAGCAATTGATTAACAAATCAATAAACTTGAATAATTATTGATATAAATAAGCCTGGCAGCTCTGTTTCGTTAATCACACTAAGAAAATAAATATAAATTTTGAATTAATTCTTAAGAATGAAGGATATTTCCAGCTCCAAAATCCATTTATCTGGTAGATTGCCGTGTTGAAATGCCAAATTTTGGTAAATTTCTTCAGTCAAACGGGGTTTTGAAGAAACATGGACACTAGCAATTGATTAACAAATCAATAATATTTAATAATTATTGATATAAATAAGCCTGGCAGCTCTGTTTTGTTAACCACACTAAGAAAATAAATATACATTTTGAATTAATTTTTAAGAATGAAGAATATTTCCAGCTCCAAAATCCATTTATCTGGTAGATTGCCGTGTTGAAATGCCAAATTTTGGTAAATTTCTTCAGTCAAACAGAGTTTTGAAGAAACATTGACCCAAGCAATTGATTAACAAATCAATAAACTTGAATAAATATTGATATAAATAAGCCTGGCAGCTCTGTTTTGTTAATAACACTAAGAAAATAAATATAAATTTTGAATTAATTCTTATGAATGAAGAATAATTTCAGTTCCAAAATCCATTTATCTGGCAGATTGCCGTGTTGAAATGCCAAATTTTGGTAAATTTCTTCAGTCAAACAGGGTTTTGAAGAAACATTGACACTAGCAATTGATTAACAAATCAATAAAATTGAATAATTATTGATATAAATAAGCCTGGCAGCTCTGTTTTGTTAACCACACTAAGAAAATAAATATACATTTTGAATTAATTCTTAAGAATGAAGGATATTTCCAGCTCCAAAATCTATTTATCTGGCAGATTGCCGTGTTGAAATACCAAATTTTGCTAAATTTCTTCAGTCAAACAGAGTTTTGAAGAAACATTGACCCAAGCAATTGATTAACAAATCAATAAGATTGAATAATTATTGATATAAATAAGCCTGGCAGCTCTGTTTTATTAACCACACTAAGAAAATAAATATAAATTTTGAATTAATTCTTAAGAATGAAGAATATTTCCAGCTCCAAAATCAATTTATCTGGTAGATTGCCGTGTTGAAATGCCAAATTTTGGTAAATTTCTTCAGTCAAACAGGGTTTTGAAGAAACATTGACACTAGCAATTGATTAACAAATCAATAATATTGAATAATTATTGATATAAATAAGCCTGGCAGCTCTGTTTTGTTAACCACACTAAGAAAATAAATATAAATTTTGAATTAATTCTTAAGAATTATGAATATTTCCAGCTCCAAAATCCATTTATATGGCAGATTGCCGTGTTGAAATGCCAAATTTTGGTAAATTTCTTTAGTTTAACAAGAAAAATCGACACAAGTAATTCATTAACAAATCGTAAACTTGAATTATTATTGATATAAATAAGGCTGGCAGCTCTGTTTTATTAACCACACTAAGAAAATATATATAAATTTTGAATTAATTCTTAAGAATGAAGAATATTTCCAGCTCCAAAATTCATTTATCTGGTAGATTGCCGTGTTGAAATGCCAAATTTTGGTAAATTTCTTCAGTCAAACAGAGTTTTGAAGAAACATTGACACTAGCAATTGATTAACAAATCAATAAACTTGAATAATTAATGATATAAATAAGCCTGGCAGCTCTGTTTTGTTAACCACACTAAGAAAATAAATATAAATTTTGAATTAATTCTTAAGAATGAAGGATATTTCCAGCTCCAAAATCCATTTATCTGGTAGATTGCCGTGTTGAAATGCCAAATTTTGGTAAATTTCTTCAGTCAAACAGGGTTTTGAAGAAACATTGACACTAGCAATTGATTAACAAATCAATAATATTGAATAATTATTGATATAAATAAGCCTGGCAGCTCTGTTTTGTTAACCACACTAAGAAAATAAATATAAATTTTGAATTAATTCTTAAGAATGAAGATATATTTCCAGCTCCAAAATCCATTTATCTGGTAGATTGCCGTGTTGAAATGCCAAATTTTGGTAAATTTCTTCAGTCAAACAGAGTTTTGAAGAAACATTGACACAAGCAATTGATTAATAAATCAATAAACTTGAATAATTATTGATATAAATAAGCCTGGCAGCTCTGTTTTGTTAACCACACTAAGAAAATCGATATAAATTTTGAATTAATTCTTAAGAATGAAGAATAATTTCAGTTCCAAAATCCATTTATCTGGCAGATTGCCGTGTTGAAATGCCAAATTTTGGTAAATTTCTTCAGTCAAACAGGGTTTTGAAGAAACATTGACACTAGCAATTGATTAACAAATCAATAAACTTGAATAATTATTGATATAAATAAGCCTGGCAGCTCTGTTTTGTTAACCACACTAAGAAAATAAATATGAATTTTGAATTAATTTTTAAGAATTATGAATATTTCCAGCTCCAAAATCCATTTATATGGCAGATTGCCGTGTTGAAATACCAAATTTTGGTAAATTTCTTCAGTCAACCAGGGTTTTGAAGGAACATTGACACTAGCAATTGATTAACAAATCAATAATATCGAATAATTATTGATATAAATAAGCCTGGCAGCTCTGTTTTGTTAACCACACTAAGAAAATAAATATAAATTTTGAATTAATTCTTAAGAATAAAGAATATTTCCAGCTCCAAAATCCATTTATCTGGTAGATTGCCGTGTTGAAATGCCAAATTTTGGTAAATTTCTTCAGTCAAACAGAGTTTTGAAGAAACATTGACACTAGCAATTGATTAACAAATCAATAATATCGAATAATTATTGATATAAATAAGCCTGGCAGCTCTGTTTTGTTAACCACACCAAGAAAATAAATATAAATTTTGATTTAATTCTTAAGAATGAAGAATATTTCCAGCTCCAAAATCCATTTATCTGGTAGATTGCCGTGTTGAAATGCCAAATTTTGGTAAATTTCTTCAGTCAAACGGGGTTTTGAAGAAACATTGACACTAGCAATTGATTAACAAATCAATAAACTTGAATAATTATTGATATAAATAAGCCTGGCAGCTCTGTTTTGTTAACCACACCAAGAAAATAAATATAAATTTTGATTTAATTCTTAAGAATGAAGAATATTTCCAGCTCCAAAATCCATTTATCTGGTAGATTACCGTGTTGAAATGCCAAATTTTGGTAAATTTCTTCAGTCAAACAGAGTTTTGAAGAAACATTGACACAAGCAATTGATTAACAAATCAATAATATTGAATAATTATTGATATAAATAAGCCTGGCAGCTCTGTTTTGTTAACCACACTAAGAAAATAAATATACATTTTGAATTAATTCTTAAGAATGAAGATATATTTCCAGCTCCAAAATCCATTTATCTGGTAGATTGCCGTGTTGAAATGCCAAATTTTGGTAAATTTCTTCAGTCAAACAGAGTTTTGAAGAAACATTGACACAAGCAATTGATTAATAAATCAATAAACTTGAATAATTATTGATATAAATAAGCCTGGCAGCTCTGTTTTGTTAACCACACTAAGAAAATCGATATAAATTTTGAATTAATTCTTAAGAATGAAGAATAATTTCAGTTCCAAAATCCATTTATCTGGCAGATTGCCGTGTTGAAATGCCAAATTTTGGTAAATTTCTTCAGTCAAACAGGGTTTTGAAGAAACATTGACACTAGCAATTGATTAACAAATCAATAAAATTGAATAATTATTGATATAAATAAGCCTGGCAGCTCTGTTTTGTTAACCACACTAAGAAAATAAATATAAATTTTGAATTAATTCTTAAGAATTAAGAATAATTTCAGTTCCAAAATCCATTTATGTGGTAGATTGCCGTGTTGAAATGCCAAATTTTGGTGAATTTCTTCAGTCAAACGGGGTTTTGAAGAAACATTGACACTAGCAATTGATTAACAAATCAATAAACTTGAATAATTATTGATATAAATAAGCCTGGCAGCTCTGTTTTGTTAACCACACCAAGAAAATAAATATAAATTTTGATTTAATTCTTAAGAATGAAGAATATTTCCAGCTCCAAAATCCATTTATCTGGTAGATTGCCGTGTTGAAATGCCAAATTTTGGTAAATTTCTTCAGTCAAACAGAGTTTTGAAGAAACATTGACACAAGCAATTGATTAACAAATCAATAATATTGAATAATTATTGATATAAATAAGCCTGGCAGCTCTGTTTTGTTAACCACACTAAGAAAATAAATATACATTTTGAATTAATTCTTAAGAATGAAGATATATTTCCAGCTCCAAAATCCATTTATCTGGTAGATTGCCGTGTTGAAATGCCAAATTTTGGTAAATTTCTTCAGTCAAACAGAGTTTTGAAGAAACATTGACACAAGCAATTGATTAATAAATCAATAAACTTGAATAATTATTGATATAAATAAGCCTGGCAGCTCTGTTTTGTTAACCACACTAAGAAAATCGATATAAATTTTGAATTAATTCTTAAGAATGAAGAATAATTTCAGTTCCAAAATCCATTTATCTGGCAGATTGCCGTGTTGAAATGCCAAATTTTGGTAAATTTCTTCAGTCAAACAGGGTTTTGAAGAAACATTGACACTAGCAATTGATTAACAAATCAATAATATTGAATAATTATTGATATAAATAAGCCTGGCAGCTCTGTTTTGTTAACCACACTAAGAAAATAAATATAAATTTTGAATTAATTCTTAAGAATTATGAATATTTCCAGCTCCAAAATCCATTTATATGGCAGATTGCCGTGTTGAAATGCCAAATTTTGGTAAATTTCTTTAGTTTAACAAGAAAAATCGACACAAGTAATTCATTAACAAATCGTAAACTTGAATTATTATTGATATAAATAAGGCTGGCAGCTCTGTTTTATTAACCACACTAAGAAAATATATATAAATTTTGAATTAATTCTTAAGAATGAAGAATATTTCCAGCTCCAAAATTCATTTATCTGGTAGATTGCCGTGTTGAAATGCCAAATTTTGGTAAATTTCTTCAGTCAAACAGAGTTTTGAAGAAACATTGACACTAGCAATTGATTAACAAATCAATAAACTTGAATAATTAATGATATAAATAAGCCTGGCAGCTCTGTTTTGTTAACCACACTAAGAAAATAAATATAAATTTTGAATTAATTCTTAAGAATGAAGGATATTTCCAGCTCCAAAATCCATTTATCTGGTAGATTGCCGTGTTGAAATGCCAAATTTTGGTAAATTTCTTCAGTCAAACAGGGTTTTGAAGAAACATTGACACTAGCAATTGATTAACAAATCAATAATATTGAATAATTATTGATATAAATAAGCCTGGCAGCTCTGTTTTGTTAACCACACTAAGAAAATAAATATAAATTTTGAATTAATTCTTAAGAATGAAGATATATTTCCAGCTCCAAAATCCATTTATCTGGTAGATTGCCGTGTTGAAATGCCAAATTTTGGTAAATTTCTTCAGTCAAACAGAGTTTTGAAGAAACATTGACACAAGCAATTGATTAATAAATCAATAAACTTGAATAATTATTGATATAAATAAGCCTGGCAGCTCTGTTTTGTTAACCACACTAAGAAAATCGATATAAATTTTGAATTAATTCTTAAGAATGAAGAATAATTTCAGTTCCAAAATCCATTTATCTGGCAGATTGCCGTGTTGAAATGCCAAATTTTGGTAAATTTCTTCAGTCAAACAGGGTTTTGAAGAAACATTGACACTAGCAATTGATTAACAAATCAATAAACTTGAATAATTATTGATATAAATAAGCCTGGCAGCTCTGTTTTGTTAACCACACTAAGAAAATAAATATGAATTTTGAATTAATTTTTAAGAATTATGAATATTTCCAGCTCCAAAATCCATTTATATGGCAGATTGCCGTGTTGAAATACCAAATTTTGGTAAATTTCTTCAGTCAACCAGGGTTTTGAAGGAACATTGACACTAGCAATTGATTAACAAATCAATAATATCGAATAATTATTGATATAAATAAGCCTGGCAGCTCTGTTTTGTTAACCACACTAAGAAAATATATATAAATTTTGAATTAATTCTTAAGAATAAAGAATATTTCCAGCTCCAAAATCCATTTATCTGGTAGATTGCCGTGTTGAAATGCCAAATTTTGGTAAATTTCTTCAGTCAAACAGAGTTTTGAAGAAACATTGACACTAGCAATTGATTAACAAATCAATAATATCGAATAATTATTGATATAAATAAGCCTGGCAGCTCTGTTTTGTTAACCACACCAAGAAAATAAATATAAATTTTGATTTAATTCTTAAGAATGAAGAATATTTCCAGCTCCAAAATCCATTTATCTGGTAGATTGCCGTGTTGAAATGCCAAATTTTGGTAAATTTCTTCAGTCAAACGGGGTTTTGAAGAAACATTGACACTAGCAATTGATTAACAAATCAATAAACTTGAATAATTATTGATATAAATAAGCCTGGCAGCTCTGTTTTGTTAACCACACCAAGAAAATAAATATAAATTTTGATTTAATTCTTAAGAATGAAGAATATTTCCAGCTCCAAAATCCATTTATCTGGTAGATTACCGTGTTGAAATGCCAAATTTTGGTAAATTTCTTCAGTCAAACAGGGTTTTGAAGAAACATTGACACTAGCAATTGATTAACAAATCAATAAAATTGAATAATTATTGATATAAATAAGCCTGGCAGCTCTGTTTTGTTAACCACACTAAGAAAATAAATATAAATTTTGAATTAATTCTTAAGAATGAAGAATAATTTCAGTTCCAAAATCCATTTATGTGGTAGATTGCCGTGTTGAAATGCCAAATTTTGGTAAATTTCTTCAGTCAAACGGGGTTTTGAAGAAACATTGACACTAGCAATTGATTAACAAATCAATAAACTTGAATAATTATTGATATAAATAAGCCTGGCAGCTCTGTTTTGTTAACCACACCAAGAAAATAAATATAAATTTTGATTTAATTCTTAAGAATGAAGAATATTTCCAGCTCCAAAATCCATTTATGTGGTAGATTGCCGTGTTGAAATGCCAAATTTTGGTAAATTTCTTCAGTCAAACGGGGTTTTGAAGAAACATTGACACTAGCAATTGATTAACAAATCAATAAACTTGAATAATTATTGATATAAATAAGCCTGGCAGCTCTGTTTTGTTAACCACACCAAGAAAATAAATATAAATTTTGAATTAATTCTTAAGAATGAAGAATATTTCCAGCTCCAAAATCCATTTATCTGGTAGATTGCCGTGTTGAAATGCCAAATTTTGGTAAATTTCTTCAGTCAAACAGAGTTTTGAAGAAACATTGACACAAGCAATTGATTAACAAATCAATAATATTGAATAATTATTGATATAAATAAGCCTGGCAGCTCTGTTTTGTTAACCACACTAAGAAAATAAATATAAATTTTGAATTAATTCTTAAGAATGAAGATATATTTCCAGCTCCAAAATCCATTTATCTGGTAGATTGCCGTGTTGAAATGCCAAATTTTGGTAAATTTCTTCAGTCAAACAGAGTTTTGAAGAAACATTGACACAAGCAATTGATTAATAAATCAATAAACTTGAATAATTATTGATATAAATAATCCTGGCAGCTCTGTTTTGTTAACCACACTAAGAAAATCGATATAAATTTTGAATTAATTCTTAAGAATGAAGAATAATTTCAGTTCCAAAATCCATTTATCTGGCAGATTGCCGTGTTGAAATGCCAAATTTTGGTAAATTTCTTCAGTCAAACAGGGTTTTGAAGAAACATTGACACTAGCAATTGATTAACAAATCAATAAACTTGAATAATTATTGATATAAATAAGCCTGGCAGCTCTGTTTTGTTAACCACACTAAGAAAATAAATATGAATTTTGAATTAATTTTTAAGAATTATGAATATTTCCAGCTCCAAAATCCATTTATATGGCAGATTGCCGTGTTGAAATACCAAATTTTGGTAAATTTCTCCAGTCAACCAGGGTTTTGAAGAAACATTGACACTAGCAATTGATTAACAAATCAATAATATCGAATAATTATTGATATAAATAAGCCTGGCAGCTCTGTTTTGTTAACCACACTAAGAAAATAAATATAAATTTTCAATTAATTCTTAAGAATAAAGAATATTTCCAGCTCCAAAATCCATTTATCTGGTAGATTGCCGTGTTGAAATGCCAAATTTTGGTAAATTTCTTCAGTCAAACAGAGTTTTGAAGAAACATTGACACAAGCAATTGATTAACAAATCAATAAACTTGAATAATTATTGATATAAATAAGCCTGGCAGCTCTGTTTCGTTAATCACACTAAGAAAATAAATATAAATTTTGAATTAATTCTTAAGAATGAAGGATATTTCCAGCTCCAAAATCCATTTATCTGGTAGATTGCCGTGTTGAAATGCCAAATTTTGGTAAATTTCTTCAGTCAAACGGGGTTTTGAAGAAACATGGACACTAGCAATTGATTAACAAATCAATAATATTTAATAATTATTGATATAAATAAGCCTGGCAGCTCTGTTTTGTTAACCACACTAAGAAAATAAATATACATTTTGAATTAATTTTTAAGAATGAAGAATATTTCCAGCTCCAAAATCCATTTATCTGGTAGATTGCCGTGTTGAAATGCCAAATTTTGGTAAATTTCTTCAGTCAAACAGAGTTTTGAAGAAACATTGACCCAAGCAATTGATTAACAAATCAATAAACTTGAATAAATATTGATATAAATAAGCCTGGCAGCTCTGTTTTGTTAATAACACTAAGAAAATAAATATAAATTTTGAATTAATTCTTATGAATGAAGAATAATTTCAGTTCCAAAATCCATTTATCTGGCAGATTGCCGTGTTGAAATGCCAAATTTTGGTAAATTTCTTCAGTCAAACAGGGTTTTGAAGAAACATTGACACTAGCAATTGATTAACAAATCAATAAAATTGAATAATTATTGATATAAATAAGCCTGGCAGCTCTGTTTTGTTAACCACACTAAGAAAATAAATATACATTTTGAATTAATTCTTAAGAATGAAGGATATTTCCAGCTCCAAAATCTATTTATCTGGCAGATTGCCGTGTTGAAATACCAAATTTTGCTAAATTTCTTCAGTCAAACAGAGTTTTGAAGAAACATTGACCCAAGCAATTGATTAACAAATCAATAAGATTGAATAATTATTGATATAAATAAGCCTGGCAGCTCTGTTTTATTAACCACACTAAGAAAATAAATATAAATTTTGAATTAATTCTTAAGAATGAAGAATATTTCCAGCTCCAAAATCAATTTATCTGGTAGATTGCCGTGTTGAAATGCCAAATTTTGGTAAATTTCTTCAGTCAAACAGGGTTTTGAAGAAACATTGACACTAGCAATTGATTAACAAATCAATAATATTGAATAATTATTGATATAAATAAGCCTGGCAGCTCTGTTTTGTTAACCACACTAAGAAAATAAATATAAATTTTGAATTAATTCTTAAGAATTATGAATATTTCCAGCTCCAAAATCCATTTATATGGCAGATTGCCGTGTTGAAATGCCAAATTTTGGTAAATTTCTTTAGTTTAACAAGAAAAATCGACACAAGTAATTCATTAACAAATCGTAAACTTGAATTATTATTGATATAAATAAGGCTGGCAGCTCTGTTTTATTAACCACACTAAGAAAATATATATAAATTTTGAATTAATTCTTAAGAATGAAGAATATTTCCAGCTCCAAAATTCATTTATCTGGTAGATTGCCGTGTTGAAATGCCAAATTTTGGTAAATTTCTTCAGTCAAACAGAGTTTTGAAGAAACATTGACACTAGCAATTGATTAACAAATCAATAAACTTGAATAATTAATGATATAAATAAGCCTGGCAGCTCTGTTTTGTTAACCACACTAAGAAAATAAATATAAATTTTGAATTAATTCTTAAGAATGAAGGATATTTCCAGCTCCAAAATCCATTTATCTGGTAGATTGCCGTGTTGAAATGCCAAATTTTGGTAAATTTCTTCAGTCAAACAGGGTTTTGAAGAAACATTGACACTAGCAATTGATTAACAAATCAATAATATTGAATAATTATTGATATAAATAAGCCTGGCAGCTCTGTTTTGTTAACCACACTAAGAAAATAAATATAAATTTTGAATTAATTCTTAAGAATGAAGATATATTTCCAGCTCCAAAATCCATTTATCTGGTAGATTGCCGTGTTGAAATGCCAAATTTTGGTAAATTTCTTCAGTCAAACAGAGTTTTGAAGAAACATTGACACAAGCAATTGATTAATAAATCAATAAACTTGAATAATTATTGATATAAATAAGCCTGGCAGCTCTGTTTTGTTAACCACACTAAGAAAATCGATATAAATTTTGAATTAATTCTTAAGAATGAAGAATAATTTCAGTTCCAAAATCCATTTATCTGGCAGATTGCCGTGTTGAAATGCCAAATTTTGGTAAATTTCTTCAGTCAAACAGGGTTTTGAAGAAACATTGACACTAGCAATTGATTAACAAATCAATAAACTTGAATAATTATTGATATAAATAAGCCTGGCAGCTCTGTTTTGTTAACCACACTAAGAAAATAAATATGAATTTTGAATTAATTTTTAAGAATTATGAATATTTCCAGCTCCAAAATCCATTTATATGGCAGATTGCCGTGTTGAAATACCAAATTTTGGTAAATTTCTTCAGTCAACCAGGGTTTTGAAGGAACATTGACACTAGCAATTGATTAACAAATCAATAATATCGAATAATTATTGATATAAATAAGCCTGGCAGCTCTGTTTTGTTAACCACACTAAGAAAATAAATATAAATTTTGAATTAATTCTTAAGAATAAAGAATATTTCCAGCTCCAAAATCCATTTATCTGGTAGATTGCCGTGTTGAAATGCCAAATTTTGGTAAATTTCTTCAGTCAAACAGAGTTTTGAAGAAACATTGACACTAGCAATTGATTAACAAATCAATAATATCGAATAATTATTGATATAAATAAGCCTGGCAGCTCTGTTTTGTTAACCACACCAAGAAAATAAATATAAATTTTGATTTAATTCTTAAGAATGAAGAATATTTCCAGCTCCAAAATCCATTTATCTGGTAGATTGCCGTGTTGAAATGCCAAATTTTGGTAAATTTCTTCAGTCAAACGGGGTTTTGAAGAAACATTGACACTAGCAATTGATTAACAAATCAATAAACTTGAATAATTATTGATATAAATAAGCCTGGCAGCTCTGTTTTGTTAACCACACCAAGAAAATAAATATAAATTTTGATTTAATTCTTAAGAATGAAGAATATTTCCAGCTCCAAAATCCATTTATCTGGTAGATTACCGTGTTGAAATGCCAAATTTTGGTAAATTTCTTCAGTCAAACAGAGTTTTGAAGAAACATTGACACAAGCAATTGATTAACAAATCAATAATATTGAATAATTATTGATATAAATAAGCCTGGCAGCTCTGTTTTGTTAACCACACTAAGAAAATAAATATACATTTTGAATTAATTCTTAAGAATGAAGATATATTTCCAGCTCCAAAATCCATTTATCTGGTAGATTGCCGTGTTGAAATGCCAAATTTTGGTAAATTTCTTCAGTCAAACAGAGTTTTGAAGAAACATTGACACAAGCAATTGATTAATAAATCAATAAACTTGAATAATTATTGATATAAATAAGCCTGGCAGCTCTGTTTTGTTAACCACACTAAGAAAATCGATATAAATTTTGAATTAATTCTTAAGAATGAAGAATAATTTCAGTTCCAAAATCCATTTATCTGGCAGATTGCCGTGTTGAAATGCCAAATTTTGGTAAATTTCTTCAGTCAAACAGGGTTTTGAAGAAACATTGACACTAGCAATTGATTAACAAATCAATAAAATTGAATAATTATTGATATAAATAAGCCTGGCAGCTCTGTTTTGTTAACCACACTAAGAAAATAAATATAAATTTTGAATTAATTCTTAAGAATTAAGAATAATTTCAGTTCCAAAATCCATTTATGTGGTAGATTGCCGTGTTGAAATGCCAAATTTTGGTGAATTTCTTCAGTCAAACGGGGTTTTGAAGAAACATTGACACTAGCAATTGATTAACAAATCAATAAACTTGAATAATTATTGATATAAATAAGCCTGGCAGCTCTGTTTTGTTAACCACACCAAGAAAATAAATATAAATTTTGATTTAATTCTTAAGAATGAAGAATATTTCCAGCTCCAAAATCCATTTATCTGGTAGATTGCCGTGTTGAAATGCCAAATTTTGGTAAATTTCTTCAGTCAAACAGAGTTTTGAAGAAACATTGACACAAGCAATTGATTAACAAATCAATAATATTGAATAATTATTGATATAAATAAGCCTGGCAGCTCTGTTTTGTTAACCACACTAAGAAAATAAATATACATTTTGAATTAATTCTTAAGAATGAAGATATATTTCCAGCTCCAAAATCCATTTATCTGGTAGATTGCCGTGTTGAAATGCCAAATTTTGGTAAATTTCTTCAGTCAAACAGAGTTTTGAAGAAACATTGACACAAGCAATTGATTAATAAATCAATAAACTTGAATAATTATTGATATAAATAAGCCTGGCAGCTCTGTTTTGTTAACCACACTAAGAAAATCGATATAAATTTTGAATTAATTCTTAAGAATGAAGAATAATTTCAGTTCCAAAATCCATTTATCTGGCAGATTGCCGTGTTGAAATGCCAAATTTTGGTAAATTTCTTCAGTCAAACAGGGTTTTGAAGAAACATTGACACTAGCAATTGATTAACAAATCAATAATATTGAATAATTATTGATATAAATAAGCCTGGCAGCTCTGTTTTGTTAACCACACTAAGAAAATAAATATAAATTTTGAATTAATTCTTAAGAATTATGAATATTTCCAGCTCCAAAATCCATTTATATGGCAGATTGCCGTGTTGAAATGCCAAATTTTGGTAAATTTCTTTAGTTTAACAAGAAAAATCGACACAAGTAATTCATTAACAAATCGTAAACTTGAATTATTATTGATATAAATAAGGCTGGCAGCTCTGTTTTATTAACCACACTAAGAAAATATATATAAATTTTGAATTAATTCTTAAGAATGAAGAATATTTCCAGCTCCAAAATTCATTTATCTGGTAGATTGCCGTGTTGAAATGCCAAATTTTGGTAAATTTCTTCAGTCAAACAGAGTTTTGAAGAAACATTGACACTAGCAATTGATTAACAAATCAATAAACTTGAATAATTAATGATATAAATAAGCCTGGCAGCTCTGTTTTGTTAACCACACTAAGAAAATAAATATAAATTTTGAATTAATTCTTAAGAATGAAGGATATTTCCAGCTCCAAAATCCATTTATCTGGTAGATTGCCGTGTTGAAATGCCAAATTTTGGTAAATTTCTTCAGTCAAACAGGGTTTTGAAGAAACATTGACACTAGCAATTGATTAACAAATCAATAATATTGAATAATTATTGATATAAATAAGCCTGGCAGCTCTGTTTTGTTAACCACACTAAGAAAATAAATATAAATTTTGAATTAATTCTTAAGAATGAAGATATATTTCCAGCTCCAAAATCCATTTATCTGGTAGATTGCCGTGTTGAAATGCCAAATTTTGGTAAATTTCTTCAGTCAAACAGAGTTTTGAAGAAACATTGACACAAGCAATTGATTAATAAATCAATAAACTTGAATAATTATTGATATAAATAAGCCTGGCAGCTCTGTTTTGTTAACCACACTAAGAAAATCGATATAAATTTTGAATTAATTCTTAAGAATGAAGAATAATTTCAGTTCCAAAATCCATTTATCTGGCAGATTGCCGTGTTGAAATGCCAAATTTTGGTAAATTTCTTCAGTCAAACAGGGTTTTGAAGAAACATTGACACTAGCAATTGATTAACAAATCAATAAACTTGAATAATTATTGATATAAATAAGCCTGGCAGCTCTGTTTTGTTAACCACACTAAGAAAATAAATATGAATTTTGAATTAATTTTTAAGAATTATGAATATTTCCAGCTCCAAAATCCATTTATATGGCAGATTGCCGTGTTGAAATACCAAATTTTGGTAAATTTCTTCAGTCAACCAGGGTTTTGAAGGAACATTGACACTAGCAATTGATTAACAAATCAATAATATCGAATAATTATTGATATAAATAAGCCTGGCAGCTCTGTTTTGTTAACCACACTAAGAAAATATATATAAATTTTGAATTAATTCTTAAGAATAAAGAATATTTCCAGCTCCAAAATCCATTTATCTGGTAGATTGCCGTGTTGAAATGCCAAATTTTGGTAAATTTCTTCAGTCAAACAGAGTTTTGAAGAAACATTGACACTAGCAATTGATTAACAAATCAATAATATCGAATAATTATTGATATAAATAAGCCTGGCAGCTCTGTTTTGTTAACCACACCAAGAAAATAAATATAAATTTTGATTTAATTCTTAAGAATGAAGAATATTTCCAGCTCCAAAATCCATTTATCTGGTAGATTGCCGTGTTGAAATGCCAAATTTTGGTAAATTTCTTCAGTCAAACGGGGTTTTGAAGAAACATTGACACTAGCAATTGATTAACAAATCAATAAACTTGAATAATTATTGATATAAATAAGCCTGGCAGCTCTGTTTTGTTAACCACACCAAGAAAATAAATATAAATTTTGATTTAATTCTTAAGAATGAAGAATATTTCCAGCTCCAAAATCCATTTATCTGGTAGATTACCGTGTTGAAATGCCAAATTTTGGTAAATTTCTTCAGTCAAACAGGGTTTTGAAGAAACATTGACACTAGCAATTGATTAACAAATCAATAAAATTGAATAATTATTGATATAAATAAGCCTGGCAGCTCTGTTTTGTTAACCACACTAAGAAAATAAATATAAATTTTGAATTAATTCTTAAGAATGAAGAATAATTTCAGTTCCAAAATCCATTTATGTGGTAGATTGCCGTGTTGAAATGCCAAATTTTGGTAAATTTCTTCAGTCAAACGGGGTTTTGAAGAAACATTGACACTAGCAATTGATTAACAAATCAATAAACTTGAATAATTATTGATATAAATAAGCCTGGCAGCTCTGTTTTGTTAACCACACCAAGAAAATAAATATAAATTTTGATTTAATTCTTAAGAATGAAGAATATTTCCAGCTCCAAAATCCATTTATCTGGTAGATTGCCGTGTTGAAATGCCAAATTTTGGTAAATTTCTTCAGTCAAACAGAGTTTTGAAGAAACATTGACACAAGCAATTGATTAACAAATCAATAATATTGAATAATTATTGATATAAATAAGCCTGGCAGCTCTGTTTTGTTAACCACACTAAGAAAATAAATATACATTTTGAATTAATTCTTAAGAATGAAGATATATTTCCAGCTCCAAAATCCATTTATCTGGTAGATTGCCGTGTTGAAATGCCAAATTTTGGTAAATTTCTTCAGTCAAACAGGGTTTTGAAGAAACATTGACACAAGCAAATGATTAACAAATCAATAAACTTGAATAATTATTGATATAAATAAGCCTGGCAGCTCTGTTTCGTTAATCACACTAAGAAAATAAATATAAATTTTGAATTAATTCTTAAGAATGAAGAATAATTTCAGTTCCAAAATCCATTTATGTGGTAGATTGCCGTGTTGAAATGCCAAATTTTGGTAAATTTCTTCAGTCAAACGGGGTTTTGAAGAAACATTGACACTAGCAATTGATTAACAAATCAATAAACTTGAATAATTATTGATATAAATAAGCCTGGCAGCTCTGTTTTGTTAACCACACTAAGAAAATAAATATGAATTTTGAATTAATTTTTAAGAATTATGAATATTTCCAGCTCCAAAATCCATTTATATGGCAGATTGCCGTGTTGAAATACCAAATTTTGGTAAATTTCTTCAGTCAACCAGGGTTTTGAAGGAACATTGACACTAGCAATTGATTAACAAATCAATAATATCGAATAATTATTGATATAAATAAGCCTGGCAGCTCTGTTTTGTTAACCACACTAAGAAAATATATATAAATTTTGAATTAATTCTTAAGAATAAAGAATATTTCCAGCTCCAAAATCCATTTATCTGGTAGATTGCCGTGTTGAAATGCCAAATTTTGGTAAATTTCTTCAGTCAAACAGAGTTTTGAAGAAACATTGACACTAGCAATTGATTAACAAATCAATAATATCGAATAATTATTGATATAAATAAGCCTGGCAGCTCTGTTTTGTTAACCACACCAAGAAAATAAATATAAATTTTTATTTAATTCTTAAGAATGAAGAATATTTCCAGCTCCAAAATCCATTTATCTGGTAGATTGCCGTGTTGAAATGCCAAATTTTGGTAAATTTCTTCAGTCAAACGGGGTTTTGAAGAAACATTGACACTAGCAATTGATTAACAAATCAATAAACTTGAATAATTATTGATATAAATAAGCCTGGCAGCTCTGTTTTGTTAACCACACCAAGAAAATAAATATAAATTTTGATTTAATTCTTAAGAATGAAGAATATTTCCAGCTCCAAAATCCATTTATCTGGTAGATTACCGTGTTGAAATGCCAAATTTTGGTAAATTTCTTCAGTCAAACAGGGTTTTGAAGAAACATTGACACTAGCAATTGATTAACAAATCAATAAAATTGAATAATTATTGATATAAATAAGCCTGGCAGCTCTGTTTTGTTAACCACACTAAGAAAATAAATATAAATTTTGAATTAATTCTTAAGAATGAAGAATAATTTCAGTTCCAAAATCCATTTATGTGGTAGATTGCCGTGTTGAAATGCCAAATTTTGGTAAATTTCTTCAGTCAAACGGGGTTTTGAAGAAACATTGACACTAGCAATTGATTAACAAATCAATAAACTTGAATAATTATTGATATAAATAAGCCTGGCAGCTCTGTTTTGTTAACCACACCAAGAAAATAAATATAAATTTTGATTTAATTCTTAAGAATGAAGAATATTTCCAGCTCCAAAATCCATTTATCTGGTAGATTGCCGTGTTGAAATGCCAAATTTTGGTAAATTTCTTCAGTCAAACGGGGTTTTGAAGAAACATTGACACTAGCAATTGATTAACAAATCAATAAACTTGAATAATTATTGATATAAATAAGCCTGGCAGCTCTGTTTTGTTAACCACACTAAGAAAATAAATATACATTTTGAATTAATTCTTAAGAATGAAGATATATTTCCAGCTCCAAAATCCATTTATCTGGTAGATTGCCGTGTTGAAATGCCAAATTTTGGTAAATTTCTTCAGTCAAACAGAGTTTTGAAGAAACATTGACACAAGCAATTGATTAATAAATCAATAAACTTGAATAATTATTGATATAAATAAGCCTGGCAGCTCTGTTTTGTTAACCACACTAAGAAAATCGATATAAATTTTGAATTAATTCTTAAGAATGAAGAATAATTTCAGTTCCAAAATCCATTTATCTGGCAGATTGCCGTGTTGAAATGCCAAATTTTGGTAAATTTCTTCAGTCAAACAGGGTTTTGAAGAAACATTGACACTAGCAATTGATTAACAAATCAATAAACTTGAATAATTATTGATATAAATAAGCCTGGCAGCTCTGTTTTGTTAACCACACTAAGAAAATAAATATGAATTTTGAATTAATTTTTAAGAATTATGAATATTTCCAGCTCCAAAATCCATTTATATGGCAGATTGCCGTGTTGAAATACCAAATTTTGGTAAATTTCTTCAGTCAACCAGGGTTTTGAAGAAACATTGACACTAGCAATTGATTAACAAATCAATAATATCGAATAATTATTGATATAAATAAGCCTGGCAGCTCTGTTTTGTTAACCACACTAAGAAAATAAATATAAATTTTGAATTAATTCTTAGGAATAAAGAATATTTCCAGCTCCAAAATCCATTTATCTGGTAGATTGCCGTGTTGAAATGCCAAATTTTGGTAAATTTCTTCAGTCAAACAGGGTTTTGAAGAAACATTGACACAAGCAAATGATTAACAAATCAATAAACTTGAATAATTATTGATATAAATAAGCCTGGCAGCTCTGTTTCGTTAATCACACTAAGAAAATAAATATAAATTTTGAATTAATTCTTAAGAATGAAGAATAATTTCAGTTCCAAAATCCATTTATGTGGTAGATTGCCGTGTTGAAATGCCAAATTTTGGTAAATTTCTTCAGTCAAACGGGGTTTTGAAGAAACATTGACACTAGCAATTGATTAACAAATCAATAAACTTGAATAATTATTGATATAAATAAGCCTGGCAGCTCTGTTTTGTTAACCACACCAAGAAAATAAATATAAATTTTGAATTAATTCTTAAGAATGAAGAATATTTCCAGCTCCAAAATCCATTTATCTGGTAGATTGCCGTGTTGAAATGCCAAATTTTGGTAAATTTCTTCAGTCAAACAGAGTTTTGAAGAAACATTGACACAAGCAATTGATTAACAAATCAATAATATTGAATAATTATTGATATAAATAAGCCTGGCAGCTCTGTTTTGTTAACCACACTAAGAAAATAAATATAAATTTTGAATTAATTCTTAAGAATGAAGATATATTTCCAGCTCCAAAATCCATTTATCTGGTAGATTGCCGTGTTGAAATGCCAAATTTTGGTAAATTTCTTCAGTCAAACAGAGTTTTGAAGAAACATTGACACAAGCAATTGATTAATAAATCAATAAACTTGAATAATTATTGATATAAATAAGCCTGGCAGCTCTGTTTTGTTAACCACACTAAGAAAATCGATATAAATTTTGAATTAATTCTTAAGAATGAAGAATAATTTCAGTTCCAAAATCCATTTATCTGGCAGATTGCCGTGTTGAAATGCCAAATTTTGGTAAATTTCTTCAGTCAAACAGGGTTTTGAAGAAACATTGACACTAGCAATTGATTAACAAATCAATAAACTTGAATAATTATTGATATAAATAAGCCTGGCAGCTCTGTTTTGTTAACCACACTAAGAAAATAAATATGAATTTTGAATTAATTTTTAAGAATTATGAATATTTCCAGCTCCAAAATCCATTTATATGGCAGATTGCCGTGTTGAAATACCAAATTTTGGTAAATTTCTTCAGTCAACCAGGGTTTTGAAGAAACATTGACACTAGCAATTGATTAACAAATCAATAATATCGAATAATTATTGATATAAATAAGCCTGGCAGCTCTGTTTTGTTAACCACACTAAGAAAATAAATATAAATTTTCAATTAATTCTTAAGAATAAAGAATATTTCCAGCTCCAAAATCCATTTATCTGGTAGATTGCCGTGTTGAAATGCCAAATTTTGGTAAATTTCTTCAGTCAAACAGAGTTTTGAAGAAACATTGACACAAGCAATTGATTAACAAATCAATAAACTTGAATAATTATTGATATAAATAAGCCTGGCAGCTCTGTTTCGTTAATCACACTAAGAAAATAAATATAAATTTTGAATTAATTCTTAAGAATGAAGGATATTTCCAGCTCCAAAATCCATTTATCTGATAGATTGCCGTGTTGAAATGCCAAATTTTGGTAAATTTCTTCAGTCAAACAGAGTTTTGAAGAAACATTGACCCAAGCAATTGATTAACAAATCAATAAACTTGAATAAATATTGATATAAATAAGCCTGGCAGCTCTGTTTTGTTAATAACACTAAGAAAATAAATATAAATTTTGAATTAATTCTTATGAACGAAGAATAATTTCAGTTCCAAAATCCATTTATCTGGCAGATTGCCGTGTTGAAATGCCAAATTTTGGTAAATTTCTTCAGTCAAACAGGGTTTTGAAGAAACATTGACACTAGCAATTGATTAACAAATCAATAAAATTGAATAATTATTGATATAAATAAGCCTGGCAGCTCTGTTTTGTTAACCACACTAAGAAAATAAATATACATTTTGAATTAATTCTTAAGAATGAAGGATATTTCCAGCTCCAAAATCTATTTATCTGGCAGATTGCCGTGTTGAAATACCAAATTTTGCTAAATTTCTTCAGTCAAACAGAGTTTTGAAGAAACATTGACCCAAGCAATTGATTAAGAAATCAATAAGATTGAATAATTATTGATATAAATAAGCCTGGCAGCTCTGTTTTATTAACCACACTAAGAAAATAAATATAAATTTTGAATTAATTCTTAAGAATGAAGAATATTTCCAGCTCCAAAATCAATTTATCTGGTAGATTGCCGTGTTGAAATGCCAAATTTTGGTAAATTTCTTCAGTCAAACAGGGTTTTGAAGAAACATTGACACTAGCAATTGATTAACAAATCAATAATATTGAATAATTATTGATATAAATAAGCCTGGCAGCTCTGTTTTGTTAACCACACTAAGAAAATAAATATAAATTTTGAATTAATTCTTAAGAATTATGAATATTTCCAGCTCCAAAATCCATTTATATGGCAGATTGCCGTGTTGAAATGCCAAATTTTGGTAAATTTCTTTAGTTTAACAAGAAAAATCGACACAAGTAATTCATTAACAAATCGTAAACTTGAATTATTATTGATATAAATAAGGCTGGCAGCTCTGTTTTATTAACCACACTAAGAAAATATATATAAATTTTGAATTAATTCTTAAGAATGAAGAATATTTCCAGCTCCAAAATTCATTTATCTGGTAGATTGCCGTGTTGAAATGCCAAATTTTGGTAAATTTCTTCAGTCAAACAGAGTTTTGAAGAAACATTGACACTAGCAATTGATTAACAAATCAATAAACTTGAATAATTAATGATATAAATAAGCCTGGCAGCTCTGTTTTGTTAACCACACTAAGAAAATAAATATAAATTTTGAATTAATTCTTAAGAATGAAGGATATTTCCAGCTCCAAAATCCATTTATCTGGTAGATTGCCGTGTTGAAATGCCAAATTTTGGTAAATTTCTTCAGTCAAACAGGGTTTTGAAGAAACATTGACACTAGCAATTGATTAACAAATCAATAATATTGAATAATTATTGATATAAATAAGCCTGGCAGCTCTGTTTTGTTAACCACACTAAGAAAATAAATATAAATTTTGAATTAATTCTTAAGAATGAAGATATATTTCCAGCTCCAAAATCCATTTATCTGGTAGATTGCCGTGTTGAAATGCCAAATTTTGGTAAATTTCTTCAGTCAAACAGAGTTTTGAAGAAACATTGACACAAGCAATTGATTAATAAATCAATAAACTTGAATAATTATTGATATAAATAAGCCTGGCAGCTCTGTTTTGTTAACCACACTAAGAAAATCGATATAAATTTTGAATTAATTCTTAAGAATGAAGAATAATTTCAGTTCCAAAATCCATTTATCTGGCAGATTGCCGTGTTGAAATGCCAAATTTTGGTAAATTTCTTCAGTCAAACAGGGTTTTGAAGAAACATTGACACTAGCAATTGATTAACAAATCAATAAACTTGAATAATTATTGATATAAATAAGCCTGGCAGCTCTGTTTTGTTAACCACACTAAGAAAATAAATATGAATTTTGAATTAATTTTTAAGAATTATGAATATTTCCAGCTCCAAAATCCATTTATATGGCAGATTGCCGTGTTGAAATACCAAATTTTGGTAAATTTCTTCAGTCAACCAGGGTTTTGAAGGAACATTGACACTAGCAATTGATTAACAAATCAATAATATCGAATAATTATTGATATAAATAAGCCTGGCAGCTCTGTTTTGTTAACCACACTAAGAAAATAAATATAAATTTTGAATTAATTCTTAAGAATAAAGAATATTTCCAGCTCCAAAATCCATTTATCTGGTAGATTGCCGTGTTGAAATGCCAAATTTTGGTAAATTTCTTCAGTCAAACAGAGTTTTGAAGAAACATTGACACTAGCAATTGATTAACAAATCAATAATATCGAATAATTATTGATATAAATAAGCCTGGCAGCTCTGTTTTGTTAACCACACCAAGAAAATAAATATAAATTTTGATTTAATTCTTAAGAATGAAGAATATTTCCAGCTCCAAAATCCATTTATCTGGTAGATTGCCGTGTTGAAATGCCAAATTTTGGTAAATTTCTTCAGTCAACCGGGTTTTGAAGAAACATTGACACTAGCAATTGATTAACAAATCAATAAACTTGAATAATTATTGATATAAATAAGCCTGGCAGCTCTGTTTTGTTAACCACACCAAGAAAATAAATATAAATTTTGATTTAATTCTTAAGAATGAAGAATATTTCCAGCTCCAAAATCCATTTATCTGGTAGATTACCGTGTTGAAATGCCAAATTTTGGTAAATTTCTTCAGTCAAACAGGGTTTTGAAGAAACATTGACACTAGCAATTGATTAACAAATCAATAAAATTGAATAATTATTGATATAAATAAGCCTGGCAGCTCTGTTTTGTTAACCACACTAAGAAAATAAATATAAATTTTGATTTAATTCTTAAGAATGAAGAATATTTCCAGCTCCAAAATCCATTTATCTGGTAGATTGCCGTGTTGAAATGCCAAATTTTGGTAAATTTCTTCAGTCAAACAGAGTTTTGAAGAAACATTGACACAAGCAATTGATTAACAAATCAATAATATTGAATAATTATTGATATAAATAAGCCTGGCAGCTCTGTTTTGTTAACCACACTAAGAAAATAAATATAAATTTTGAATTAATTCTTAAGAATGAAGATATATTTCCAGCTCCAAAATCCATTTATCTGGTAGATTGCCGTGTTGAAATGCCAAATTTTGGTAAATTTCTTCAGTCAAACAGAGTTTTGAAGAAACATTGACACAAGCAATTGATTAATAAATCAATAAACTTGAATAATTATTGATATAAATAAGCCTGGCAGCTCTGTTTTGTTAACCACACTAAGAAAATCGATATAAATTTTGAATTAATTCTTAAGAATGAAGAATAATTTCAGTTCCAAAATCCATTTATCTGGCAGATTGCCGTGTTGAAATGCCAAATTTTGGTAAATTTCTTCAGTCAAACAGGGTTTTGAAGAAACATTGACACTAGCAATTGATTAACAAATCAATAAACTTGAATAATTATTGATATAAATAAGCCTGGCAGCTCTGTTTTGTTAACCACACTAAGAAAATAAATATGAATTTTGAATTAATTTTTAAGAATTATGAATATTTCCAGCTCCAAAATCCATTTATATGGCAGATTGCCGTGTTGAAATACCAAATTTTGGTAAATTTCTTCAGTCAACCAGGGTTTTGAAGGAACATTGACACTAGCAATTGATTAACAAATCAATAATATCGAATAATTATTGATATAAATAAGCCTGGCAGCTCTGTTTTGTTAACCACACTAAGAAAATAAATATAAATTTTGAATTAATTCTTAAGAATAAAGAATATTTCCAGCTCCAAAATCCATTTATCTGGTAGATTGCCGTGTTGAAATGCCAAATTTTGGTAAATTTCTTCAGTCAAACAGAGTTTTGAAGAAACATTGACACTAGCAATTGATTAACAAATCAATAATATCGAATAATTATTGATATAAATAAGCCTGGCAGCTCTGTTTTGTTAACCACACCAAGAAAATAAATATAAATTTTGATTTAATTCTTAAGAATGAAGAATATTTCCAGCTCCAAAATCCATTTATCTGGTAGATTGCCGTGTTGAAATGCCAAATTTTGGTAAATTTCTTCAGTCAACCGGGTTTTGAAGAAACATTGACACTAGCAATTGATTAACAAATCAATAAACTTGAATAATTATTGATATAAATAAGCCTGGCAGCTCTGTTTTGTTAACCACACCAAGAAAATAAATATAAATTTTGATTTAATTCTTAAGAATGAAGAATATTTCCAGCTCCAAAATCCATTTATCTGGTAGATTACCGTGTTGAAATGCCAAATTTTGGTAAATTTCTTCAGTCAAACAGGGTTTTGAAGAAACATTGACACTAGCAATTGATTAACAAATCAATAAAATTGAATAATTATTGATATAAATAAGCCTGGCAGCTCTGTTTTGTTAACCACACTAAGAAAATAAATATAAATTTTGATTTAATTCTTAAGAATGAAGAATATTTCCAGCTCCAAAATCCATTTATCTGGTAGATTGCCGTGTTGAAATGCCAAATTTTGGTAAATTTCTTCAGTCAAACAGAGTTTTGAAGAAACATTGACACAAGCAATTGATTAACAAATCAATAATATTGAATAATTATTGATATAAATAAGCCTGGCAGCTCTGTTTTGTTAACCACACTAAGAAAATAAATATAAATTTTGAATTAATTCTTAAGAATGAAGATATATTTCCAGCTCCAAAATCCATTTATCTGGTAGATTGCCGTGTTGAAATGCCAAATTTTGGTAAATTTCTTCAGTCAAACAGAGTTTTGAAGAAACATTGACACAAGCAATTGATTAATAAATCAATAAACTTGAATAATTATTGATATAAATAAGCCTGGCAGCTCTGTTTTGTTAACCACACTAAGAAAATCGATATAAATTTTGAATTAATTCTTAAGAATGAAGAATAATTTCAGTTCCAAAATCCATTTATCTGGCAGATTGCCGTGTTGAAATGCCAAATTTTGGTAAATTTCTTCAGTCAAACAGGGTTTTGAAGAAACATTGACACTAGCAATTGATTAACAAATCAATAAACTTGAATAATTATTGATATAAATAAGCCTGGCAGCTCTGTTTTGTTAACCACACTAAGAAAATAAATATGAATTTTGAATTAATTTTTAAGAATTATGAATATTTCCAGCTCCAAAATCCATTTATATGGCAGATTGCCGTGTTGAAATACCAAATTTTGGTAAATTTCTTCAGTCAACCAGGGTTTTGAAGAAACATTGATACTAGCAATTGATTAACAAATCAATAATATCGAATAATTATTGATATAAATAAGCCTGGCAGCTCTGTTTTCTTAACCACACTAAGAAAATAAATATAAATTTTCAATTAATTCTTAAGAATAAAGAATATTTCCAGCTCCAAAATCCATTTATCTGGTAGATTGCCGTGTTGAAATGCCAAATTTTGGTAAATTTCTTCAGTCAAACAGAGTTTTGAAGAAACATTGACACAAGCAATTGATTAACAAATCAATAAACTTGAATAATTATTGATATAAATAAGCCTGGCAGCTCTGTTTCGTTAATCACACTAAGAAAATAAATATAAATTTTGAATTAATTCTTAAGAATGAAGGATATTTCCAGCTCCAAAATCCATTTATCTGGTAGATTGTCGTGTTGAAATGCCAAATTTTGGTAAATTTCTTCAGTCAAACGGGGTTTTGAAGAAACATGGACACTAGCAATTGATTAACAAATCAATAATATTGAATAATTATTGATATAAATAAGCCTGGCAGCTCTGTTTTGTTAACCACACTAAGAAAATAAATATACATTTTGAATTAATTTTTAAGAATGAAGAATATTTCCAGCTCCAAAATCCATTTATCTGGTAGATTGCCGTGTTGAAATGCCAAATTTTGGTAAATTTCTTCAGTCAAACAGAGTTTTGAAGAAACATTGACCCAAGCAATTGATTAACAAATCAATAAACTTGAATAAATATTGATATAAATAAGCCTGGCAGCTCTGTTTTGTTAATAACACTAAGAAAATAAATATAAATTTTGAATTAATTCTTATGAATGAAGAATAATTTCAGTTCCAAAATCCATTTATCTGGCAGATTGCCGTGTTGAAATGCCAAATTTTGGTAAATTTCTTCAGTCAAACAGGGTTTTGAAGAAACATTGACACTAGCAATTGATTAACAAATCAATAAAATTGAATAATTATTGATATAAATAAGCCTGGCAGCTCTGTTTTGTTAACCACACTAAGAAAATAAATATACATTTTGAATTAATTCTTAAGAATGAAGGATATTTCCAGCTCCAAAATCTATTTATCTGGCAGATTGCCGTGTTGAAATACCAAATTTTGCTAAATTTCTTCAGTCAAACAGAGTTTTGAAGAAACATTGACCCAAGCAATTGATTAACAAATCAATAAGATTGAATAATTATTGATATAAATAAGCCTGGCAGCTCTGTTTTATTAACCACACTAAGAAAATAAATATAAATTTTGAATTAATTCTTAAGAATGAAGAATATTTCCAGCTCCAAAATCAATTTATCTGGTAGATTGCCGTGTTGAAATGCCAAATTTTGGTAAATTTCTTCAGTCAAACAGGGTTTTGAAGAAACATTGACACTAGCAATTGATTAACAAATCAATAATATTGAATAATTATTGATATAAATAAGCCTGGCAGCTCTGTTTTGTTAACCACACTAAGAAAATAAATATAAATTTTGAATTAATTCTTAAGAATTATGAATATTTCCAGCTCCAAAATCCATTTATATGGCAGATTGCCGTGTTGAAATGCCAAATTTTGGTAAATTTCTTTAGTTTAACAAGAAAAATCGACACAAGTAATTCATTAACAAATCGTAAACTTGAATTATTATTGATATAAATAAGGCTGGCAGCTCTGTTTTATTAACCACACTAAGAAAATATATATAAATTTTGAATTAATTCTTAAGAATGAAGAATATTTCCAGCTCCAAAATTCATTTATCTGGTAGATTGCCGTGTTGAAATGCCAAATTTTGGTAAATTTCTTCAGTCAAACAGAGTTTTGAAGAAACATTGACACTAGCAATTGATTAACAAATCAATAAACTTGAATAATTAATGATATAAATAAGCCTGGCAGCTCTGTTTTGTTAACCACACTAAGAAAATAAATATAAATTTTGAATTAATTCTTAAGAATGAAGGATATTTCCAGCTCCAAAATCCATTTATCTGGTAGATTGCCGTGTTGAAATGCCAAATTTTGGTAAATTTCTTCAGTCAAACAGGGTTTTGAAGAAACATTGACACTAGCAATTGATTAACAAATCAATAATATTGAATAATTATTGATATAAATAAGCCTGGCAGCTCTGTTTTGTTAACCACACTAAGAAAATAAATATAAATTTTGAATTAATTCTTAAGAATGAAGATATATTTCCAGCTCCAAAATCCATTTATCTGGTAGATTGCCGTGTTGAAATGCCAAATTTTGGTAAATTTCTTCAGTCAAACAGAGTTTTGAAGAAACATTGACACAAGCAATTGATTAATAAATCAATAAACTTGAATAATTATTGATATAAATAAGCCTGGCAGCTCTGTTTTGTTAACCACACTAAGAAAATCGATATAAATTTTGAATTAATTCTTAAGAATGAAGAATAATTTCAGTTCCAAAATCCATTTATCTGGCAGATTGCCGTGTTGAAATGCCAAATTTTGGTAAATTTCTTCAGTCAAACAGGGTTTTGAAGAAACATTGACACTAGCAATTGATTAACAAATCAATAAACTTGAATAATTAATGATATAAATAAGCCTGGCAGCTCTGTTTTGTTAACCACACTAAGAAAATAAATATAAATTTTGAATTAATTCTTAAGAATGAAGGATATTTCCAGCTCCAAAATCCATTTATCTGGTAGATTGCCGTGTTGAAATGCCAAATTTTGGTAAATTTCTTCAGTCAAACAGGGTTTTGAAGAAACATTGACACTAGCAATTGATTAACAAATCAATAATATTGAATAATTATTGATATAAATAAGCCTGGCAGCTCTGTTTTGTTAACCACACTAAGAAAATAAATATAAATTTTGAATTAATTCTTAAGAATGAAGATATATTTCCAGCTCCAAAATCCATTTATCTGGTAGATTGCCGTGTTGAAATGCCAAATTTTGGTAAATTTCTTCAGTCAAACAGAGTTTTGAAGAAACATTGACACAAGCAATTGATTAATAAATCAATAAACTTGAATAATTATTGATATAAATAAGCCTGGCAGCTCTGTTTTGTTAACCACACTAAGAAAATCGATATAAATTTTGAATTAATTCTTAAGAATGAAGAATAATTTCAGTTCCAAAATCCATTTATCTGGCAGATTGCCGTGTTGAAATGCCAAATTTTGGTAAATTTCTTCAGTCAAACAGGGTTTTGAAGAAACATTGACACTAGCAATTGATTAACAAATCAATAAACTTGAATAATTATTGATATAAATAAGCCTGGCAGCTCTGTTTTGTTAACCACACTAAGAAAATAAATATGAATTTTGAATTAATTTTTAAGAATTATGAATATTTCCAGCTCCAAAATCCATTTATATGGCAGATTGCCGTGTTGAAATACCAAATTTTGGTAAATTTCTTCAGTCAACCAGGGTTTTGAAGGAACATTGACACTAGCAATTGATTAACAAATCAATAATATCGAATAATTATTGATATAAATAAGCCTGGCAGCTCTGTTTTGTTAACCACACTAAGAAAATAAATATAAATTTTGAATTAATTCTTAAGAATAAAGAATATTTCCAGCTCCAAAATCCATTTATCTGGTAGATTGCCGTGTTGAAATGCCAAATTTTGGTAAATTTCTTCAGTCAAACAGAGTTTTGAAGAAACATTGACACTAGCAATTGATTAACAAATCAATAATATCGAATAATTATTGATATAAATAAGCCTGGCAGCTCTGTTTTGTTAACCACACCAAGAAAATAAATATAAATTTTGATTTAATTCTTAAGAATGAAGGATATTTCCAGCTCCAAAATCCATTTATCTGGTAGATTGCCGTGTTGAAATGCCAAATTTTGGTAAATTTCTTCAGTCAAACAGGGTTTTGAAGAAACATTGACACTAGCAATTGATTAACAAATCAATAATATTGAATAATTATTGATATAAATAAGCCTGGCAGCTCTGTTTTGTTAACCACACTAAGAAAATAAATATAAATTTTGAATTAATTCTTAAGAATGAAGATATATTTCCAGCTCCAAAATCCATTTATCTGGTAGATTGCCGTGTTGAAATGCCAAATTTTGGTAAATTTCTTCAGTCAAACAGAGTTTTGAAGAAACATTGACACAAGCAATTGATTAATAAATCAATAAACTTGAATAATTATTGATATAAATAAGCCTGGCAGCTCTGTTTTGTTAACCACACTAAGAAAATCGATATAAATTTTGAATTAATTCTTAAGAATGAAGAATAATTTCAGTTCCAAAATCCATTTATCTGGCAGATTGCCGTGTTGAAATGCCAAATTTTGGTAAATTTCTTCAGTCAAACAGGGTTTTGAAGAAACATTGACACTAGCAATTGATTAACAAATCAATAAACTTGAATAATTATTGATATAAATAAGCCTGGCAGCTCTGTTTTGTTAACCACACTAAGAAAATAAATATGAATTTTGAATTAATTTTTAAGAATTATGAATATTTCCAGCTCCAAAATCCATTTATATGGCAGATTGCCGTGTTGAAATACCAAATTTTGGTAAATTTCTTCAGTCAACCAGGGTTTTGAAGGAACATTGACACTAGCAATTGATTAACAAATCAATAATATCGAATAATTATTGATATAAATAAGCCTGGCAGCTCTGTTTTGTTAACCACACTAAGAAAATAAATATAAATTTTGAATTAATTCTTAAGAATAAAGAATATTTCCAGCTCCAAAATCCATTTATCTGGTAGATTGCCGTGTTGAAATGCCAAATTTTGGTAAATTTCTTCAGTCAAACAGAGTTTTGAAGAAACATTGACACTAGCAATTGATTAACAAATCAATAATATCGAATAATTATTGATATAAATAAGCCTGGCAGCTCTGTTTTGTTAACCACACCAAGAAAATAAATATAAATTTTGATTTAATTCTTAAGAATGAAGAATATTTCCAGCTCCAAAATCCATTTATCTGGTAGATTACCGTGTTGAAATGCCAAATTTTGGTAAATTTCTTCAGTCAAACAGGGTTTTGAAGAAACATTGACACTAGCAATTGATTAACAAATCAATAAACTTGAATAATTATTGATATAAATAAGCCTGGCAGCTCTGTTTTGTTAACCACACCAAGAAAATAAATATAAATTTTGATTTAATTCTTAAGAATGAAGAATATTTCCAGCTCCAAAATCCATTTATCTGGTAGATTGCCGTGTTGAAATGCCAAATTTTGGTAAATTTCTTCAGTCAAACAGGGTTTTGAAGAAACATTGACACTAGCAATTGATTAACAAATCAATAATATTGAATAATTATTGATATAAATAAGCCTGGCAGCTCTGTTTTGTTAACCACACTAAGAAAATAAATATAAATTTTGAATTAATTCTTAAGAATGAAGATATATTTCCAGCTCCAAAATCTATTTATCTGGTAGATTGCCGTGTTGAAATGCCAAATTTTGGTAAATTTCTTCAGTCAAACAGAGTTTTGAAGAAACATTGACACAAGCAATTGATTAATAAATCAATAAACTTGAATAATTATTGATATAAATAAGCCTGGCAGCTCTGTTTTGTTAACCACACTAAGAAAATCGATATAAATTTTGAATTAATTCTTAAGAATGAAGAATAATTTCAGTTCCAAAATCCATTTATCTGGCAGATTGCCGTGTTGAAATGCCAAATTTTGGTAAATTTCTTCAGTCAAACAGGGTTTTGAAGAAACATTGACACTAGCAATTGATTAACAAATCAATAAACTTGAATAATTATTGATATAAATAAGCCTGGCAGCTCTGTTTTGTTAACCACACTAAGAAAATAAATATGAATTTTGAATTAATTTTTAAGAATTATGAATATTTCCAGCTCCAAAATCCATTTATATGGCAGATTGCCGTGTTGAAATACCAAATTTTGGTAAATTTCTTCAGTCAACCAGGGTTTTGAAGAAACATTGACACTAGCAATTGATTAACAAATCAATAATATCGAATAATTATTGATATAAATAAGCCTGGCAGCTCTGTTTTGTTAACCACACTAAGAAAATAAATATAAATTTTCAATTAATTCTTAAGAATAAAGAATATTTCCAGCTCCAAAATCCATTTATCTGGTAGATTGCCGTGTTGAAATGCCAAATTTTGGTAAATTTCTTCAGTCAAACAGAGTTTTGAAGAAACATTGACACAAGCAATTGATTAACAAATCAATAAACTTGAATAATTATTGATATAAATAAGCCTGGCAGCTCTGTTTCGTTAATCACACTAAGAAAATAAATATAAATTTTGAATTAATTCTTAAGAATGAAGGATATTTCCAGCTCCAAAATCCATTTATCTGATAGATTGCCGTGTTGAAATGCCAAATTTTGGTAAATTTCTTCAGTCAAACAGAGTTTTGAAGAAACATTGACCCAAGCAATTGATTAACAAATCAATAAACTTGAATAAATATTGATATAAATAAGCCTGGCAGCTCTGTTTTGTTAATAACACTAAGAAAATAAATATAAATTTTGAATTAATTCTTATGAACGAAGAATAATTTCAGTTCCAAAATCCATTTATCTGGCAGATTGCCGTGTTGAAATGCCAAATTTTGGTAAATTTCTTCAGTCAAACAGGGTTTTGAAGAAACATTGACACTAGCAATTGATTAACAAATCAATAAAATTGAATAATTATTGATATAAATAAGCCTGGCAGCTCTGTTTTGTTAACCACACTAAGAAAATAAATATACATTTTGAATTAATTCTTAAGAATGAAGGATATTTCCAGCTCCAAAATCTATTTATCTGGCAGATTGCCGTGTTGAAATACCAAATTTTGCTAAATTTCTTCAGTCAAACAGAGTTTTGAAGAAACATTGACCCAAGCAATTGATTAACAAATCAATAAGATTGAATAATTATTGATATAAATAAGCCTGGCAGCTCTGTTTTATTAACCACACTAAGAAAATAAATATAAATTTTGAATTAATTCTTAAGAATGAAGAATATTTCCAGCTCCAAAATCAATTTATCTGGTAGATTGCCGTGTTGAAATGCCAAATTTTGGTAAATTTCTTCAGTCAAACAGGGTTTTGAAGAAACATTGACACTAGCAATTGATTAACAAATCAATAATATTGAATAATTATTGATATAAATAAGCCTGGCAGCTCTGTTTTGTTAACCACACTAAGAAAATAAATATAAATTTTGAATTAATTCTTAAGAATTATGAATATTTCCAGCTCCAAAATCCATTTATATGGCAGATTGCCGTGTTGAAATGCCAAATTTTGGTAAATTTCTTTAGTTTAACAAGAAAAATCGACACAAGTAATTCATTAACAAATCGTAAACTTGAATTATTATTGATATAAATAAGGCTGGCAGCTCTGTTTTATTAACCACACTAAGAAAATATATATAAATTTTGAATTAATTCTTAAGAATGAAGAATATTTCCAGCTCCAAAATTCATTTATCTGGTAGATTGCCGTGTTGAAATGCCAAATTTTGGTAAATTTCTTCAGTCAAACAGAGTTTTGAAGAAACATTGACACTAGCAATTGATTAACAAATCAATAAACTTGAATAATTAATGATATAAATAAGCCTGGCAGCTCTGTTTTGTTAACCACACTAAGAAAATAAATATAAATTTTGAATTAATTCTTAAGAATGAAGGATATTTCCAGCTCCAAAATCCATTTATCTGGTAGATTGCCGTGTTGAAATGCCAAATTTTGGTAAATTTCTTCAGTCAAACAGGGTTTTGAAGAAACATTGACACTAGCAATTGATTAACAAATCAATAATATTGAATAATTATTGATATAAATAAGCCTGGCAGCTCTGTTTTGTTAACCACACTAAGAAAATAAATATAAATTTTGAATTAATTCTTAAGAATGAAGATATATTTCCAGCTCCAAAATCCATTTATCTGGTAGATTGCCGTGTTGAAATGCCAAATTTTGGTAAATTTCTTCAGTCAAACAGAGTTTTGAAGAAACATTGACACAAGCAATTGATTAATAAATCAATAAACTTGAATAATTATTGATATAAATAAGCCTGGCAGCTCTGTTTTGTTAACCACACTAAGAAAATCGATATAAATTTTGAATTAATTCTTAAGAATGAAGAATAATTTCAGTTCCAAAATCCATTTATCTGGCAGATTGCCGTGTTGAAATGCCAAATTTTGGTAAATTTCTTCAGTCAAACAGGGTTTTGAAGAAACATTGACACTAGCAATTGATTAACAAATCAATAAACTTGAATAATTATTGATATAAATAAGCCTGGCAGCTCTGTTTTGTTAACCACACTAAGAAAATAAATATGAATTTTGAATTAATTTTTAAGAATTATGAATATTTCCAGCTCCAAAATCCATTTATATGGCAGATTGCCGTGTTGAAATACCAAATTTTGGTAAATTTCTTCAGTCAACCAGGGTTTTGAAGGAACATTGACACTAGCAATTGATTAACAAATCAATAATATCGAATAATTATTGATATAAATAAGCCTGGCAGCTCTGTTTTGTTAACCACACTAAGAAAATAAATATAAATTTTGAATTAATTCTTAAGAATAAAGAATATTTCCAGCTCCAAAATCCATTTATCTGGTAGATTGCCGTGTTGAAATGCCAAATTTTGGTAAATTTCTTCAGTCAAACAGAGTTTTGAAGAAACATTGACACTAGCAATTGATTAACAAATCAATAATATCGAATAATTATTGATATAAATAAGCCTGGCAGCTCTGTTTTGTTAACCACACCAAGAAAATAAATATAAATTTTGATTTAATTCTTAAGAATGAAGAATATTTCCAGCTCCAAAATCCATTTATCTGGTAGATTGCCGTGTTGAAATGCCAAATTTTGGTAAATTTCTTCAGTCAACCGGGTTTTGAAGAAACATTGACACTAGCAATTGATTAACAAATCAATAAACTTGAATAATTATTGATATAAATAAGCCTGGCAGCTCTGTTTTGTTAACCACACCAAGAAAATAAATATAAATTTTGATTTAATTCTTAAGAATGAAGAATATTTCCAGCTCCAAAATCCATTTATCTGGTAGATTACCGTGTTGAAATGCCAAATTTTGGTAAATTTCTTCAGTCAAACAGGGTTTTGAAGAAACATTGACACTAGCAATTGATTAACAAATCAATAAAATTGAATAATTATTGATATAAATAAGCCTGGCAGCTCTGTTTTGTTAACCACACTAAGAAAATAAATATAAATTTTGATTTAATTCTTAAGAATGAAGAATATTTCCAGCTCCAAAATCCATTT
Organism: Leiobunum rupestre; assembly: GCF_980474605.1. Classification (NCBI taxonomy): domain Eukaryota; kingdom Metazoa; phylum Arthropoda; class Arachnida; order Opiliones; family Sclerosomatidae; genus Leiobunum; species Leiobunum rupestre. The sequence goes on from NC_143386.1 coordinate 13,095,896, forward strand.
ATCAGGTAGATTGCCGTGTTGAAATGCCAAATTTTGGTAAATTTCTTCAGTCAAACAGAGTTTTGAAGAAACATTGACACAAGCAATTGATTAACAAATCAATAATATTGAATAATTATTGATATAAATAAGCCTGGCAGCTCTGTTTTGTTAACCACACTAAGAAAATAAATATAAATTTTGAATTAATTCTTAAGAATGAAGATATATTTCCAGCTCCAAAATCCATTTATCTGGTAGATTGCCGTGTTGAAATGCCAAATTTTGGTAAATTTCTTCAGTCAAACAGAGTTTTGAAGAAACATTGACACAAGCAATTGATTAATAAATCAATAAACTTGAATAATTATTGATATAAATAAGCCTGGCAGCTCTGTTTTGTTAACCACACTAAGAAAATCGATATAAATTTTGAATTAATTCTTAAGAATGAAGAATAATTTCAGTTCCAAAATCCATTTATCTGGCAGATTGCCGTGTTGAAATGCCAAATTTTGGTAAATTTCTTCAGTCAAACAGGGTTTTGAAGAAACATTGACACTAGCAATTGATTAACAAATCAATAAACTTGAATAATTATTGATATAAATAAGCCTGGCAGCTCTGTTTTGTTAACCACACTAAGAAAATAAATATGAATTTTGAATTAATTTTTAAGAATTATGAATATTTCCAGCTCCAAAATCCATTTATATGGCAGATTGCCGTGTTGAAATACCAAATTTTGGTAAATTTCTTCAGTCAACCAGGGTTTTGAAGGAACATTGACACTAGCAATTGATTAACAAATCAATAATATCGAATAATTATTGATATAAATAAGCCTGGCAGCTCTGTTTTGTTAACCACACTAAGAAAATAAATATAAATTTTGAATTAATTCTTAAGAATAAAGAATATTTCCAGCTCCAAAATCCATTTATCTGGTAGATTGCCGTGTTGAAATGCCAAATTTTGGTAAATTTCTTCAGTCAAACAGAGTTTTGAAGAAACATTGACACTAGCAATTGATTAACAAATCAATAATATCGAATAATTATTGATATAAATAAGCCTGGCAGCTCTGTTTTGTTAACCACACCAAGAAAATAAATATAAATTTTGATTTAATTCTTAAGAATGAAGAATATTTCCAGCTCCAAAATCCATTTATCTGGTAGATTGCCGTGTTGAAATGCCAAATTTTGGTAAATTTCTTCAGTCAACCGGGTTTTGAAGAAACATTGACACTAGCAATTGATTAACAAATCAATAAACTTGAATAATTATTGATATAAATAAGCCTGGCAGCTCTGTTTTGTTAACCACACCAAGAAAATAAATATAAATTTTGATTTAATTCTTAAGAATGAAGAATATTTCCAGCTCCAAAATCCATTTATCTGGTAGATTACCGTGTTGAAATGCCAAATTTTGGTAAATTTCTTCAGTCAAACAGGGTTTTGAAGAAACATTGACACTAGCAATTGATTAACAAATCAATAAAATTGAATAATTATTGATATAAATAAGCCTGGCAGCTCTGTTTTGTTAACCACACTAAGAAAATAAATATAAATTTTGATTTAATTCTTAAGAATGAAGAATATTTCCAGCTCCAAAATCCATTTATCTGGTAGATTGCCGTGTTGAAATGCCAAATTTTGGTAAATTTCTTCAGTCAAACAGAGTTTTGAAGAAACATTGACACAAGCAATTGATTAACAAATCAATAATATTGAATAATTATTGATATAAATAAGCCTGGCAGCTCTGTTTTGTTAACCACACTAAGAAAATAAATATAAATTTTGAATTAATTCTTAAGAATGAAGATATATTTCCAGCTCCAAAATCCATTTATCTGGTAGATTGCCGTGTTGAAATGCCAAATTTTGGTAAATTTCTTCAGTCAAACAGAGTTTTGAAGAAACATTGACACAAGCAATTGATTAATAAATCAATAAACTTGAATAATTATTGATATAAATAAGCCTGGCAGCTCTGTTTTGTTAACCACACTAAGAAAATCGATATAAATTTTGAATTAATTCTTAAGAATGAAGAATAATTTCAGTTCCAAAATCCATTTATCTGGCAGATTGCCGTGTTGAAATGCCAAATTTTGGTAAATTTCTTCAGTCAAACAGGGTTTTGAAGAAACATTGACACTAGCAATTGATTAACAAATCAATAAACTTGAATAATTATTGATATAAATAAGCCTGGCAGCTCTGTTTTGTTAACCACACTAAGAAAATAAATATGAATTTTGAATTAATTTTTAAGAATTATGAATATTTCCAGCTCCAAAATCCATTTATATGGCAGATTGCCGTGTTGAAATACCAAATTTTGGTAAATTTCTTCAGTCAACCAGGGTTTTGAAGAAACATTGATACTAGCAATTGATTAACAAATCAATAATATCGAATAATTATTGATATAAATAAGCCTGGCAGCTCTGTTTTCTTAACCACACTAAGAAAATAAATATAAATTTTCAATTAATTCTTAAGAATAAAGAATATTTCCAGCTCCAAAATCCATTTATCTGGTAGATTGCCGTGTTGAAATGCCAAATTTTGGTAAATTTCTTCAGTCAAACAGAGTTTTGAAGAAACATTGACACAAGCAATTGATTAACAAATCAATAAACTTGAATAATTATTGATATAAATAAGCCTGGCAGCTCTGTTTCGTTAATCACACTAAGAAAATAAATATAAATTTTGAATTAATTCTTAAGAATGAAGGATATTTCCAGCTCCAAAATCCATTTATCTGGTAGATTGTCGTGTTGAAATGCCAAATTTTGGTAAATTTCTTCAGTCAAACGGGGTTTTGAAGAAACATGGACACTAGCAATTGATTAACAAATCAATAATATTGAATAATTATTGATATAAATAAGCCTGGCAGCTCTGTTTTGTTAACCACACTAAGAAAATAAATATACATTTTGAATTAATTTTTAAGAATGAAGAATATTTCCAGCTCCAAAATCCATTTATCTGGTAGATTGCCGTGTTGAAATGCCAAATTTTGGTAAATTTCTTCAGTCAAACAGAGTTTTGAAGAAACATTGACCCAAGCAATTGATTAACAAATCAATAAACTTGAATAAATATTGATATAAATAAGCCTGGCAGCTCTGTTTTGTTAATAACACTAAGAAAATAAATATAAATTTTGAATTAATTCTTATGAATGAAGAATAATTTCAGTTCCAAAATCCATTTATCTGGCAGATTGCCGTGTTGAAATGCCAAATTTTGGTAAATTTCTTCAGTCAAACAGGGTTTTGAAGAAACATTGACACTAGCAATTGATTAACAAATCAATAAAATTGAATAATTATTGATATAAATAAGCCTGGCAGCTCTGTTTTGTTAACCACACTAAGAAAATAAATATACATTTTGAATTAATTCTTAAGAATGAAGGATATTTCCAGCTCCAAAATCTATTTATCTGGCAGATTGCCGTGTTGAAATACCAAATTTTGCTAAATTTCTTCAGTCAAACAGAGTTTTGAAGAAACATTGACCCAAGCAATTGATTAACAAATCAATAAGATTGAATAATTATTGATATAAATAAGCCTGGCAGCTCTGTTTTATTAACCACACTAAGAAAATAAATATAAATTTTGAATTAATTCTTAAGAATGAAGAATATTTCCAGCTCCAAAATCAATTTATCTGGTAGATTGCCGTGTTGAAATGCCAAATTTTGGTAAATTTCTTCAGTCAAACAGGGTTTTGAAGAAACATTGACACTAGCAATTGATTAACAAATCAATAATATTGAATAATTATTGATATAAATAAGCCTGGCAGCTCTGTTTTGTTAACCACACTAAGAAAATAAATATAAATTTTGAATTAATTCTTAAGAATTATGAATATTTCCAGCTCCAAAATCCATTTATATGGCAGATTGCCGTGTTGAAATGCCAAATTTTGGTAAATTTCTTTAGTTTAACAAGAAAAATCGACACAAGTAATTCATTAACAAATCGTAAACTTGAATTATTATTGATATAAATAAGGCTGGCAGCTCTGTTTTATTAACCACACTAAGAAAATATATATAAATTTTGAATTAATTCTTAAGAATGAAGAATATTTCCAGCTCCAAAATTCATTTATCTGGTAGATTGCCGTGTTGAAATGCCAAATTTTGGTAAATTTCTTCAGTCAAACAGAGTTTTGAAGAAACATTGACACTAGCAATTGATTAACAAATCAATAAACTTGAATAATTAATGATATAAATAAGCCTGGCAGCTCTGTTTTGTTAACCACACTAAGAAAATAAATATAAATTTTGAATTAATTCTTAAGAATGAAGGATATTTCCAGCTCCAAAATCCATTTATCTGGTAGATTGCCGTGTTGAAATGCCAAATTTTGGTAAATTTCTTCAGTCAAACAGGGTTTTGAAGAAACATTGACACTAGCAATTGATTAACAAATCAATAATATTGAATAATTATTGATATAAATAAGCCTGGCAGCTCTGTTTTGTTAACCACACTAAGAAAATAAATATAAATTTTGAATTAATTCTTAAGAATGAAGATATATTTCCAGCTCCAAAATCCATTTATCTGGTAGATTGCCGTGTTGAAATGCCAAATTTTGGTAAATTTCTTCAGTCAAACAGAGTTTTGAAGAAACATTGACACAAGCAATTGATTAATAAATCAATAAACTTGAATAATTATTGATATAAATAAGCCTGGCAGCTCTGTTTTGTTAACCACACTAAGAAAATCGATATAAATTTTGAATTAATTCTTAAGAATGAAGAATAATTTCAGTTCCAAAATCCATTTATCTGGCAGATTGCCGTGTTGAAATGCCAAATTTTGGTAAATTTCTTCAGTCAAACAGGGTTTTGAAGAAACATTGACACTAGCAATTGATTAACAAATCAATAAACTTGAATAATTAATGATATAAATAAGCCTGGCAGCTCTGTTTTGTTAACCACACTAAGAAAATAAATATAAATTTTGAATTAATTCTTAAGAATGAAGGATATTTCCAGCTCCAAAATCCATTTATCTGGTAGATTGCCGTGTTGAAATGCCAAATTTTGGTAAATTTCTTCAGTCAAACAGGGTTTTGAAGAAACATTGACACTAGCAATTGATTAACAAATCAATAATATTGAATAATTATTGATATAAATAAGCCTGGCAGCTCTGTTTTGTTAACCACACTAAGAAAATAAATATAAATTTTGAATTAATTCTTAAGAATGAAGATATATTTCCAGCTCCAAAATCCATTTATCTGGTAGATTGCCGTGTTGAAATGCCAAATTTTGGTAAATTTCTTCAGTCAAACAGAGTTTTGAAGAAACATTGACACAAGCAATTGATTAATAAATCAATAAACTTGAATAATTATTGATATAAATAAGCCTGGCAGCTCTGTTTTGTTAACCACACTAAGAAAATCGATATAAATTTTGAATTAATTCTTAAGAATGAAGAATAATTTCAGTTCCAAAATCCATTTATCTGGCAGATTGCCGTGTTGAAATGCCAAATTTTGGTAAATTTCTTCAGTCAAACAGGGTTTTGAAGAAACATTGACACTAGCAATTGATTAACAAATCAATAAACTTGAATAATTATTGATATAAATAAGCCTGGCAGCTCTGTTTTGTTAACCACACTAAGAAAATAAATATGAATTTTGAATTAATTTTTAAGAATTATGAATATTTCCAGCTCCAAAATCCATTTATATGGCAGATTGCCGTGTTGAAATACCAAATTTTGGTAAATTTCTTCAGTCAACCAGGGTTTTGAAGGAACATTGACACTAGCAATTGATTAACAAATCAATAATATCGAATAATTATTGATATAAATAAGCCTGGCAGCTCTGTTTTGTTAACCACACTAAGAAAATAAATATAAATTTTGAATTAATTCTTAAGAATAAAGAATATTTCCAGCTCCAAAATCCATTTATCTGGTAGATTGCCGTGTTGAAATGCCAAATTTTGGTAAATTTCTTCAGTCAAACAGAGTTTTGAAGAAACATTGACACTAGCAATTGATTAACAAATCAATAATATCGAATAATTATTGATATAAATAAGCCTGGCAGCTCTGTTTTGTTAACCACACCAAGAAAATAAATATAAATTTTGATTTAATTCTTAAGAATGAAGGATATTTCCAGCTCCAAAATCCATTTATCTGGTAGATTGCCGTGTTGAAATGCCAAATTTTGGTAAATTTCTTCAGTCAAACAGGGTTTTGAAGAAACATTGACACTAGCAATTGATTAACAAATCAATAATATTGAATAATTATTGATATAAATAAGCCTGGCAGCTCTGTTTTGTTAACCACACTAAGAAAATAAATATAAATTTTGAATTAATTCTTAAGAATGAAGATATATTTCCAGCTCCAAAATCCATTTATCTGGTAGATTGCCGTGTTGAAATGCCAAATTTTGGTAAATTTCTTCAGTCAAACAGAGTTTTGAAGAAACATTGACACAAGCAATTGATTAATAAATCAATAAACTTGAATAATTATTGATATAAATAAGCCTGGCAGCTCTGTTTTGTTAACCACACTAAGAAAATCGATATAAATTTTGAATTAATTCTTAAGAATGAAGAATAATTTCAGTTCCAAAATCCATTTATCTGGCAGATTGCCGTGTTGAAATGCCAAATTTTGGTAAATTTCTTCAGTCAAACAGGGTTTTGAAGAAACATTGACACTAGCAATTGATTAACAAATCAATAAACTTGAATAATTATTGATATAAATAAGCCTGGCAGCTCTGTTTTGTTAACCACACTAAGAAAATAAATATGAATTTTGAATTAATTTTTAAGAATTATGAATATTTCCAGCTCCAAAATCCATTTATATGGCAGATTGCCGTGTTGAAATACCAAATTTTGGTAAATTTCTTCAGTCAACCAGGGTTTTGAAGGAACATTGACACTAGCAATTGATTAACAAATCAATAATATCGAATAATTATTGATATAAATAAGCCTGGCAGCTCTGTTTTGTTAACCACACTAAGAAAATAAATATAAATTTTGAATTAATTCTTAAGAATAAAGAATATTTCCAGCTCCAAAATCCATTTATCTGGTAGATTGCCGTGTTGAAATGCCAAATTTTGGTAAATTTCTTCAGTCAAACAGAGTTTTGAAGAAACATTGACACTAGCAATTGATTAACAAATCAATAATATCGAATAATTATTGATATAAATAAGCCTGGCAGCTCTGTTTTGTTAACCACACCAAGAAAATAAATATAAATTTTGATTTAATTCTTAAGAATGAAGAATATTTCCAGCTCCAAAATCCATTTATCTGGTAGATTACCGTGTTGAAATGCCAAATTTTGGTAAATTTCTTCAGTCAAACAGGGTTTTGAAGAAACATTGACACTAGCAATTGATTAACAAATCAATAAACTTGAATAATTATTGATATAAATAAGCCTGGCAGCTCTGTTTTGTTAACCACACCAAGAAAATAAATATAAATTTTGATTTAATTCTTAAGAATGAAGAATATTTCCAGCTCCAAAATCCATTTATCTGGTAGATTGCCGTGTTGAAATGCCAAATTTTGGTAAATTTCTTCAGTCAAACAGGGTTTTGAAGAAACATTGACACTAGCAATTGATTAACAAATCAATAATATTGAATAATTATTGATATAAATAAGCCTGGCAGCTCTGTTTTGTTAACCACACTAAGAAAATAAATATAAATTTTGAATTAATTCTTAAGAATGAAGATATATTTCCAGCTCCAAAATCCATTTATCTGGTAGATTGCCGTGTTGAAATGCCAAATTTTGGTAAATTTCTTCAGTCAAACAGAGTTTTGAAGAAACATTGACACAAGCAATTGATTAATAAATCAATAAACTTGAATAATTATTGATATAAATAAGCCTGGCAGCTCTGTTTTGTTAACCACACTAAGAAAATCGATATAAATTTTGAATTAATTCTTAAGAATGAAGAATAATTTCAGTTCCAAAATCCATTTATCTGGCAGATTGCCGTGTTGAAATGCCAAATTTTGGTAAATTTCTTCAGTCAAACAGGGTTTTGAAGAAACATTGACACTAGCAATTGATTAACAAATCAATAAACTTGAATAATTATTGATATAAATAAGCCTGGCAGCTCTGTTTTGTTAACCACACTAAGAAAATAAATATGAATTTTGAATTAATTTTTAAGAATTATGAATATTTCCAGCTCCAAAATCCATTTATATGGCAGATTGCCGTGTTGAAATACCAAATTTTGGTAAATTTCTTCAGTCAACCAGGGTTTTGAAGGAACATTGACACTAGCAATTGATTAACAAATCAATAATATCGAATAATTATTGATATAAATAAGCCTGGCAGCTCTGTTTTGTTAACCACACTAAGAAAATAAATATAAATTTTGAATTAATTCTTAAGAATAAAGAATATTTCCAGCTCCAAAATCCATTTATCTGGTAGATTGCCGTGTTGAAATGCCAAATTTTGGTAAATTTCTTCAGTCAAACAGAGTTTTGAAGAAACATTGACACTAGCAATTGATTAACAAATCAATAATATCGAATAATTATTGATATAAATAAGCCTGGCAGCTCTGTTTTGTTAACCACACCAAGAAAATAAATATAAATTTTGATTTAATTCTTAAGAATGAAGAATATTTCCAGCTCCAAAATCCATTTATCTGGTAGATTACCGTGTTGAAATGCCAAATTTTGGTAAATTTCTTCAGTCAAACAGGGTTTTGAAGAAACATTGACACTAGCAATTGATTAACAAATCAATAAACTTGAATAATTATTGATATAAATAAGCCTGGCAGCTCTGTTTTGTTAACCACACCAAGAAAATAAATATAAATTTTGATTTAATTCTTAAGAATGAAGAATATTTCCAGCTCCAAAATCCATTTATCTGGTAGATTGCCGTGTTGAAATGCCAAATTTTGGTAAATTTCTTCAGTCAAACAGGGTTTTGAAGAAACATTGACACTAGCAATTGATTAACAAATCAATAAACTTGAATAATTATTGATATAAATAAGCCTGGCAGCTCTGTTTCGTTAATCACACTAAGAAAATAAATATAAATTTTGAATTAATTCTTAAGAATGAAGAATAATTTCAGTTCCAAAATCCATTTATGTGGTAGATTGCCGTGTTGAAATGCCAAATTTTGGTAAATTTCTTCAGTCAAACGGGGTTTTGAAGAAACATTGACACTAGCAATTGATTAACAAATCAATAATATCGAATAATTATTGATATAAATAAGCCTGGCAGCTCTGTTTTGTTAACCACACTAAGAAAATAAATATAAATTTTGAATTAATTCTTAAGAATAAAGAATATTTCCAGCTCCAAAATCCATTTATCTGGTAGATTGCCGTGTTGAAATGCCAAATTTTGGTAAATTTCTTCAGTCAAACAGAGTTTTGAAGAAACATTGACACTAGCAATTGATTAACAAATCAATAATATCGAATAATTATTGATATAAATAAGCCTGGCAGCTCTGTTTTGTTAACCACACCAAGAAAATAAATATAAATTTTGATTTAATTCTTAAGAATGAAGAATATTTCCAGCTCCAAAATCCATTTATCTGGTAGATTACCGTGTTGAAATGCCAAATTTTGGTAAATTTCTTCAGTCAAACAGGGTTTTGAAGAAACATTGACACTAGCAATTGATTAACAAATCAATAAAATTGAATAATTATTGATATAAATAAGCCTGGCAGCTCTGTTTTGTTAACCACACTAAGAAAATAAATATAAATTTTGAATTAATTCTTAAGAATGAAGAATAATTTCAGTTCCAAAATCCATTTATGTGGTAGATTGCCGTGTTGAAATGCCAAATTTTGGTAAATTTCTTCAGTCAAACGGGGTTTTGAAGAAACATTGACACTAGCAATTGATTAACAAATCAATAAACTTGAATAATTATTGATATAAATAAGCCTGGCAGCTCTGTTTTGTTAACCACACCAAGAAAATAAATATAAATTTTGATTTAATTCTTAAGAATGAAGAATATTTCCAGCTCCAAAATCCATTTATCTGGTAGATTGCCGTGTTGAAATGCCAAATTTTGGTAAATTTCTTCAGTCAAACAGGGTTTTGAAGAAACATTGACACTAGCAATTGATTAACAAATCAATAAACTTGAATAATTATTGATATAAATAAGCCTGGCAGCTCTGTTTCGTTAATCACACTAAGAAAATAAATATAAATTTTGAATTAATTCTTAAGAATGAAGAATAATTTCAGTTCCAAAATCCATTTATGTGGTAGATTGCCGTGTTGAAATGCCAAATTTTGGTAAATTTCTTCAGTCAAACGGGGTTTTGAAGAAACATTGACACTAGCAATTGATTAACAAATCAATAAACTTGAATAATTATTGATATAAATAAGCCTGGCAGCTCTGTTTTGTTAACCACACCAAGAAAATAAATATAAATTTTGATTTAATTCTTAAGAATGAAGAATATTTCCAGCTCCAAAATCCATTTATCTGGTAGATTGCCGTGTTGAAATGCCAAATTTTGGTAAATTTCTTCAGTCAAACAGGGTTTTGAAGAAACATTGACACTAGCAATTGATTAACAAATCAATAAAATTGAATAATTATTGATATAAATAAGCCTGGCAGCTCTGTTTTGTTAACCACACTAAGAAAATAAATATACATTTTGAATTAATTCTTAAGAATGAAGGATATTTCCAGCTCCAAAATCTATTTATCTGGCAGATTGCCGTGTTGAAATACCAAATTTTGGTAAATTTCTTCAGTCAAACAGAGTTTTGAAGAAACATTGACCCAAGTAATTGATTAACAAATCAATAAGATTGAATAATTATTGATATAAATAAGCCTGGCAGCTCTGTTTCGTTAATCACACTAAGAAAATAAATATAAATTTTGAATTAATTCTTAAGAATGAAGAATAATTTCAGTTCCAAAATCCATTTATGTGGTAGATTGCCGTGTTGAAATGCCAAATTTTGGTAAATTTCTTCAGTCAAACGGGGTTTTGAAGAAACATTGACACTAGCAATTGATTAACAAATCAATAAACTTGAATAATTATTGATATAAATAAGCCTGGCAGCTCTGTTTTGTTAACCACACCAAGAAAATAAATATAAATTTTGATTTAATTCTTAAGAATGAAGAATATTTCCAGCTCCAAAATCCATTTATCTGGTAGATTGCCGTGTTGAAATGCCAAATTTTGGTAAATTTCTTCAGTCAAACAGGGTTTTGAAGAAACATTGACACTAGCAATTGATTAACAAATCAATAAAATTGAATAATTATTGATATAAATAAGCCTGGCAGCTCTGTTTTGTTAACCACACTAAGAAAATAAATATACATTTTGAATTAATTCTTAAGAATGAAGGATATTTCCAGCTCCAAAATCTATTTATCTGGCAGATTGCCGTGTTGAAATACCAAATTTTGGTAAATTTCTTCAGTCAAACAGAGTTTTGAAGAAACATTGACCCAAGTAATTGATTAACAAATCAATAAGATTGAATAATTATTGATATAAATAAGCCTGGCAGCTCTGTTTTATTAACCACACTAAGAAAATAAATATAAATTTTGAATTAATTCTTAAGAATGAAGAATATTTCCAGCTCCAAAATCAATTTATCTGGTAGATTGACGTGTTGAAATGCCAAATTTTGGTAAATTTCTTCAGTCAAACAGGGTTTTGAAGAAACATTGACACTAGCAATTGATTAACAAATCAATAATATTGAATAATTATTGATAAAAATAAGCCTGGCAGCTCTGTTTTGTTAACCACACTAAGAAAATAAATATAAATTTTGAATTAATTCTTAAGAATTATGAATATTTCCAGCTCCAAAATCCATTTATATGGCAGATTGCCGTGTTGAATTGCCAAATTTTGGTAAATTTCTTTAGTTAAACAAGAAAAATCGACACAAGTAATTCATTAACAAATCGTAAACTTGAATTATTATTGATATAAATAAGGCTGGCAGCTCTGTTTTATTAACCACACTAAGAAAATGTATATAAATTTTGAATTAATTCTTTAGAATGAAGAATATTTCCAGCTCCAAAATCAATTTATCTGGTAGATTGCCGTGTTGAAATGCCAAATTTTGGTAAATTTCTTCAGTCAAACAGGGTTTTGAAGAAACATTGACACTAGCAATTGATTAACAAATCAATAATATTGAATAATTATTGATATAAATAAGCCTGGCAGCTCTGTTTTGTTAACCACACTAAGAAAATAAATATAAATTTTGAATTAATTCTTAAGAATTATGAATATTTCCAGCTCCAAAATCCATTTATATGGCAGATTGCCGTGTTGAAATGCCAAATTTTGGTAAATTTCTTTAGTTTAACAAGAAAAATCGACACAAGTAATTCATTAACAAATCGTAAACTTGAATTATTATTGATATAAATAAGGCTGGCAGCTCTGTTTTATTAACCACACTAAGAAAATATATATAAATTTTGAATTAATTCTTAAGAATGAAGAATATTTCCAGCTCCAAAATTCATTTATCTGGTAGATTGCCGTGTTGAAATGCCAAATTTTGGTAAATTTCTTCAGTCAAACAGAGTTTTGAAGAAACATTGACACTAGCAATTGATTAACAAATCAATAAACTTGAATAATTAATGATATAAATAAGCCTGGCAGCTCTGTTTTGTTAACCACACTAAGAAAATAAATATAAATTTTGAATTAATTCTTAAGAATGAAGGATATTTCCAGCTCCAAAATCCATTTATCTGGTAGATTGCCGTGTTGAAATGCCAAATTTTGGTAAATTTCTTCAGTCAAACAGGGTTTTGAAGAAACATTGACACTAGCAATTGATTAACAAATCAATAATATTGAATAATTATTGATATAAATAAGCCTGGCAGCTCTGTTTTGTTAACCACACTAAGAAAATAAATATAAATTTTGAATTAATTCTTAAGAATGAAGATATATTTCCAGCTCCAAAATCCATTTATCTGGTAGATTGCCGTGTTGAAATGCCAAATTTTGGTAAATTTCTTCAGTCAAACAGAGTTTTGAAGAAACATTGACACAAGCAATTGATTAATAAATCAATAAACTTGAATAATTATTGATATAAATAAGCCTGGCAGCTCTGTTTTGTTAACCACACTAAGAAAATCGATATAAATTTTGAATTAATTCTTAAGAATGAAGAATAATTTCAGTTCCAAAATCCATTTATCTGGCAGATTGCCGTGTTGAAATGCCAAATTTTGGTAAATTTCTTCAGTCAAACAGGGTTTTGAAGAAACATTGACACTAGCAATTGATTAACAAATCAATAAACTTGAATAATTATTGATATAAATAAGCCTGGCAGCTCTGTTTTGTTAACCACACTAAGAAAATAAATATGAATTTTGAATTAATTTTTAAGAATTATGAATATTTCCAGCTCCAAAATCCATTTATATGGCAGATTGCCGTGTTGAAATACCAAATTTTGGTAAATTTCTTCAGTCAACCAGGGTTTTGAAGGAACATTGACACTAGCAATTGATTAACAAATCAATAATATCGAATAATTATTGATATAAATAAGCCTGGCAGCTCTGTTTTGTTAACCACACTAAGAAAATAAATATAAATTTTGAATTAATTCTTAAGAATAAAGAATATTTCCAGCTCCAAAATCCATTTATCTGGTAGATTGCCGTGTTGAAATGCCAAATTTTGGTAAATTTCTTCAGTCAAACAGAGTTTTGAAGAAACATTGACACTAGCAATTGATTAACAAATCAATAATATCGAATAATTATTGATATAAATAAGCCTGGCAGCTCTGTTTTGTTAACCACACCAAGAAAATAAATATAAATTTTGATTTAATTCTTAAGAATGAAGAATATTTCCAGCTCCAAAATCCATTTATCTGGTAGATTGCCGTGTTGAAATGCCAAATTTTGGTAAATTTCTTCAGTCAAACAGGGTTTTGAAGAAACATTGACACTAGCAATTGATTAACAAATCAATAAACTTGAATAATTATTGATATAAATAAGCCTGGCAGCTCTGTTTCGTTAATCACACTAAGAAAATAAATATAAATTTTGAATTAATTCTTAAGAATGAAGAATAATTTCAGTTCCAAAATCCATTTATGTGGTAGATTGCCGTGTTGAAATGCCAAATTTTGGTAAATTTCTTCAGTCAAACGGGGTTTTGAAGAAACATTGACACTAGCAATTGATTAACAAATCAATAAACTTGAATAATTAATGATATAAATAAGCCTGGCAGCTCTGTTTTGTTAACCACACTAAGAAAATAAATATAAATTTTGAATTAATTCTTAAGAATGAAGGATATTTCCAGCTCCAAAATCCATTTATCTGGTAGATTGCCGTGTTGAAATGCCAAATTTTGGTAAATTTCTTCAGTCAAACAGGGTTTTGAAGAAACATTGACACTAGCAATTGATTAACAAATCAATAATATTGAATAATTATTGATATAAATAAGCCTGGCAGCTCTGTTTTGTTAACCACACTAAGAAAATAAATATAAATTTTGAATTAATTCTTAAGAATGAAGATATATTTCCAGCTCCAAAATCCATTTATCTGGTAGATTGCCGTGTTGAAATGCCAAATTTTGGTAAATTTCTTCAGTCAAACAGAGTTTTGAAGAAACATTGACACAAGCAATTGATTAATAAATCAATAAACTTGAATAATTATTGATATAAATAAGCCTGGCAGCTCTGTTTTGTTAACCACACTAAGAAAATCGATATAAATTTTGAATTAATTCTTAAGAATGAAGAATAATTTCAGTTCCAAAATCCATTTATCTGGCAGATTGCCGTGTTGAAATGCCAAATTTTGGTAAATTTCTTCAGTCAAACAGGGTTTTGAAGAAACATTGACACTAGCAATTGATTAACAAATCAATAAACTTGAATAATTATTGATATAAATAAGCCTGGCAGCTCTGTTTTGTTAACCACACTAAGAAAATAAATATGAATTTTGAATTAATTTTTAAGAATTATGAATATTTCCAGCTCCAAAATCCATTTATATGGCAGATTGCCGTGTTGAAATACCAAATTTTGGTAAATTTCTTCAGTCAACCAGGGTTTTGAAGGAACATTGACACTAGCAATTGATTAACAAATCAATAATATCGAATAATTATTGATATAAATAAGCCTGGCAGCTCTGTTTTGTTAACCACACTAAGAAAATAAATATAAATTTTGAATTAATTCTTAAGAATAAAGAATATTTCCAGCTCCAAAATCCATTTATCTGGTAGATTGCCGTGTTGAAATGCCAAATTTTGGTAAATTTCTTCAGTCAAACAGAGTTTTGAAGAAACATTGACACTAGCAATTGATTAACAAATCAATAATATCGAATAATTATTGATATAAATAAGCCTGGCAGCTCTGTTTTGTTAACCACACCAAGAAAATAAATATAAATTTTGATTTAATTCTTAAGAATGAAGAATATTTCCAGCTCCAAAATCCATTTATCTGGTAGATTACCGTGTTGAAATGCCAAATTTTGGTAAATTTCTTCAGTCAAACAGGGTTTTGAAGAAACATTGACACTAGCAATTGATTAACAAATCAATAAAATTGAATAATTATTGATATAAATAAGCCTGGCAGCTCTGTTTTGTTAACCACACTAAGAAAATAAATATAAATTTTGAATTAATTCTTAAGAATGAAGAATAATTTCAGTTCCAAAATCCATTTATGTGGTAGATTGCCGTGTTGAAATGCCAAATTTTGGTAAATTTCTTCAGTCAAACGGGGTTTTGAAGAAACATTGACACTAGCAATTGATTAACAAATCAATAAACTTGAATAATTATTGATATAAATAAGCCTGGCAGCTCTGTTTTGTTAACCACACCAAGAAAATAAATATAAATTTTGATTTAATTCTTAAGAATGAAGAATATTTCCAGCTCCAAAATCCATTTATCTGGTAGATTGCCGTGTTGAAATGCCAAATTTTGGTAAATTTCTTCAGTCAA
This sequence comes from Leiobunum rupestre, assembly GCF_980474605.1. Lineage (NCBI taxonomy): Eukaryota > Metazoa > Arthropoda > Arachnida > Opiliones > Sclerosomatidae > Leiobunum > Leiobunum rupestre. The sequence continues at coordinate 13,112,027 of NC_143386.1, forward strand.
ACAGGGTTTTGAAGAAACATTGACACTAGCAATTGATTAACAAATCAATAAACTTGAATAATTATTGATATAAATAAGCCTGGCAGCTCTGTTTCGTTAATCACACTAAGAAAATAAATATAAATTTTGAATTAATTCTTAAGAATGAAGAATAATTTCAGTTCCAAAATCCATTTATGTGGTAGATTGCCGTGTTGAAATGCCAAATTTTGGTAAATTTCTTCAGTCAAACGGGGTTTTGAAGAAACATTGACACTAGCAATTGATTAACAAATCAATAAACTTGAATAATTAATGATATAAATAAGCCTGGCAGCTCTGTTTTGTTAACCACACTAAGAAAATAAATATAAATTTTGAATTAATTCTTAAGAATGAAGGATATTTCCAGCTCCAAAATCCATTTATCTGGTAGATTGCCGTGTTGAAATGCCAAATTTTGGTAAATTTCTTCAGTCAAACAGGGTTTTGAAGAAACATTGACACTAGCAATTGATTAACAAATCAATAATATTGAATAATTATTGATATAAATAAGCCTGGCAGCTCTGTTTTGTTAACCACACTAAGAAAATAAATATAAATTTTGAATTAATTCTTAAGAATGAAGATATATTTCCAGCTCCAAAATCCATTTATCTGGTAGATTGCCGTGTTGAAATGCCAAATTTTGGTAAATTTCTTCAGTCAAACAGAGTTTTGAAGAAACATTGACACAAGCAATTGATTAATAAATCAATAAACTTGAATAATTATTGATATAAATAAGCCTGGCAGCTCTGTTTTGTTAACCACACTAAGAAAATCGATATAAATTTTGAATTAATTCTTAAGAATGAAGAATAATTTCAGTTCCAAAATCCATTTATCTGGCAGATTGCCGTGTTGAAATGCCAAATTTTGGTAAATTTCTTCAGTCAAACGGGGTTTTGAAGAAACATTGACACTAGCAATTGATTAACAAATCAATAAACTTGAATAATTATTGATATAAATAAGCCTGGCAGCTCTGTTTTGTTAACCACACCAAGAAAATAAATATAAATTTTGATTTAATTCTTAAGAATGAAGAATATTTCCAGCTCCAAAATCCATTTATCTGGTAGATTGCCGTGTTGAAATGCCAAATTTTGGTAAATTTCTTCAGTCAAACAGGGTTTTGAAGAAACATTGACACTAGCAATTGATTAACAAATCAATAAACTTGAATAATTATTGATATAAATAAGCCTGGCAGCTCTGTTTCGTTAATCACACTAAGAAAATAAATATAAATTTTGAATTAATTCTTAAGAATGAAGAATAATTTCAGTTCCAAAATCCATTTATGTGGTAGATTGCCGTGTTGAAATGCCAAATTTTGGTAAATTTCTTCAGTCAAACGGGGTTTTGAAGAAACATTGACACTAGCAATTGATTAACAAATCAATAAACTTGAATAATTATTGATATAAATAAGCCTGGCAGCTCTGTTTTGTTAACCACACCAAGAAAATAAATATAAATTTTGATTTAATTCTTAAGAATGAAGAATATTTCCAGCTCCAAAATCCATTTATCTGGTAGATTGCCGTGTTGAAATGCCAAATTTTGGTAAATTTCTTCAGTCAAACAGGGTTTTGAAGAAACATTGACACTAGCAATTGATTAACAAATCAATAAACTTGAATAATTATTGATATAAATAAGCCTGGCAGCTCTGTTTTGTTAACCACACTAAGAAAATAAATATGAATTTTGAATTAATTTTTAAGAATTATGAATATTTCCAGCTCCAAAATCCATTTATATGGCAGATTGCCGTGTTGAAATACCAAATTTTGGTAAATTTCTTCAGTCAAACAGGGTTTTGAAGAAACATTGACACTAGCAATTGATTAACAAATCAATAAGATTGAATAATTATTGATATAAATAAGCCTGGCAGCTCTGTTTTGTTAACCACTTTAAGAAAATAAATATAAATTTTGAATTAATTCTTAAGAATGAAGAATATTTCCAGCTCCAAAATCCATTTATCTGGTAGATTGCCGTGTTGAAATGCCAAATTTTGGTAAATTTCTTTAGTTTAACAAGAAAAATCGACACAAGTAATTCATTAACAAATCGTAAACTTGAATATTATTGATATAAATAAGCCTGGCAGCTCTGTTTTATTAACCACACTAAGAAAATAAATATAAATTTTGAATTAATTCTTAAGAATGAAGAATATTTCCAGCACCAAAATCAATTTATCTGGTAGATTGCCGTGTTGAAATGCCAAATTTTGGCAAATTTCTTCAGTCAAACAGAGTTTTGAAGAAACATTGACACTAGCATTTGATTAACAAATCAATAAGATTGAATAATTATTGATATAAATAAGCCTGGCAGCTCTGTTTTGTTAACCACACTAAGAAAATAAATATAAATTTTAAATTAATTCTTAAGAATGAAGAATATTTCCAGCTCCAAAATCAATTTATCTGGTAGATTGCCGTGTTGAAATACCAAATTTTGGTAAATTTCTTCAGTCAAACAGGGTTTTGAAGAAACATTGACACTAGCAATTGATTAACAAATCAATAAGATTGAATAATTATTGATATAAATAAGCCTGGCAGCTCTGTTTTGTTAACCACACTAAGAAAATAAATATAAATTTTGAATTAATTCTTAAGAATGAAGAATATTTCCAGCTCCAAAATCCATTTATCTGGTAGATTGCCGTGTTGAAATGCCAAATTTTGGTAAATTTCTTCAGTCAAACAGAGTTTTGAAGAAACATTGACACTAGCAATTGATTAACAAATCAATAAACTTGAATAATTAATGATATAAAAAGCCTGGCAGCTCTGTTTTGTTAACCACACTAAGAAAATAAATATAAATTTTGAATTAATTCTTAAGAATGAAGGATATTTCCAGCTGCAAAATCTATTTATCTGGCAGATTGCCGTGTTGAAATACCAAATTTTGGTAAATTTCTTTAGTTTAACAAGAAAAATCGACACAAGTAATTCATTAACAAATCGTAAACTTGAATTATTATTGATATAAATAAGCCTGGCAGCTCTGTTTTATTAACCACACTAAGAAAATATATATAAATTTTGAATTAATTCTTAAGAATGAAGAATATTTCCAGCTCCAAAATCCATTTATCTGGTAGATTGCCGTGTTGAAATGCCAAATTTTAGCAAATTTCTTTAGTTTAACAAGAAAAATCGACACAAGTAATTCATTAACAAATCGTAAACTTGAATTATTATTGATATAAATAAGGCTGGCAGCTCTGTTTTATTAACCACACTAAGAAAATGTATATAAATTTTGAATTAATTCTTTAGAATGAAGAATATTTCCAGCTCCAAAATCCATTTATCTGGTAGATTGCCGTGTTGAAATGCCAAATTTTGGTAAATTTCTTCAGTCAAACAGAGTTTTGAAGAAACATTGACACAAGCAATTGATTAACAAATCAATAAACTTGAATAATTATTGATATAAATAAGCCTGGCAGCTCTGTTTTGTTAACCACACTAAGAAAATCGATATAAATTTTGAATTAATTCTTAAGAATGAAGAATAATTTCAGTTCCAAAATCCATTTATGTGGTAGATTGCCGTGTTGAAATGCCAAATTTTGGTAAATTTCTTCAGTCAAACAGGGTTTTGAAGAAACATTGACACTAGCAATTGATTAACAAATCAATAAGATTGAATAATTATTGATATAAATAAGCCTGGCAGCTCTGTTTTGTTAACCACACTAAGAAAATAAATATAAATTTTGAATTAATTCTTAAGAATGAAGAATATTTCCAGCTCCAAAATCCACTTATATGGCAGATTGCCGTGTTGAAATACCAAATTTTGGTAAATTTCTTCAGTCAAACAGGGTTTTGAAGAAACATTGACACTAGCAATTGATTAACAAATCAATAAGATTGAATAATTATTGATATAAATAAGCCTGGCAGCTCTGTTTTGTTAACCACTTTAAGAAAATAAATATAAATTTTGAATTAATTCTTAAGAATGAAGAATATTTCCAGCTCCAAAATCCATTTATCTGGTAGATTGCCGTGTTGAAATGCCAAATTTTGGTAAATTTCTTTAGTTTAACAAGAAAAATCGACACAAGTAATTCATTAACAAATCGTAAACTTGAATTATTATTGATATAAATAAGCCTGGCAGCTCTGTTTTATTAACCACACTAAGAAAATAAATATAAATTTTGAATTAATTCTTAAGAATGAAGAATATTTCCAGCTCCAAAATCAATTTATCTGGTAGATTGCCGTGTTGAAATGCCAAATTTTTGCAAATTTCTTCAGTCAAACAGAGTTTTGAAGAAACATTGACACTAGCAATTGATTAACAAATCAATAAGATTGAATAATTATTGATATAAATAAGCCTGGCAGCTCTGTTTTGTTAACCACACTAAGAAAATAAATATAAATTTTAAATTAATTCTTAAGAAAGAAGAATATTTCCAGCTCCAAAATCAATTTATCTGGTAGATTGCCGTGTTGAAATACCAAATTTTGGTAAATTTCTTCAGTCAAACAGGGTTTTGAAGAAACATTGACACTAGCAATTGATTAACAAATGAATAAGATTGAATAATTATTGATATAAATAAGCCTGGCAGCTCTGTTTTGTTAACCACTTTAAGAAAATAAATATAAATTTTGAATTAATTCTTAAGAATGAAGAATATTTCCAGCTCCAAAATCAATTTATCTGGTAGATTGCCGTGTTGAAATACCAAATTTTGGTAAATTTCTTTAGTTTAACAAGCAAAATCGACACAAGTAATTCATTAACAAATCGTAAACTTGAATTATTATTGATATAAATAAGCCTGGCAGCTCTGTTTTATTAACCACACTAAGAAAATATATATAAATTTTGAATTAATTCTTAAGAATGAAGAATATTTCCAGCTCCAAAATCCATTTATCTGGTAGATTGCCGTGTTGAAATGCCAAATTTTAGTAAATTTCTTTAGTTTAACAAGAAAAATCGACACAAGTAATTCATTAACAAATCGTAAACTTGAATTATTATTGATATAAATAAGCCTGGCAGCTCTGTTTTGTTAACCACACTAAGAAAATAAATATAAATTTTGAATTAATTCTTAAGAATGAAGAATATTTCCAGCTCCAAAATCCATTTATCTGGTAGATTGCCGTGTTGAAATGCCAAATTTTGGTAAATTTCTTCAGTCAAACAGAGTTTTGAAGAAACATTGACCCAAGCAATTGATTAACAAATCAATAAACTTGAATAAATATTGATATAAATAAGCCTGGCAGCTCTGTTTTGTTAATAACACTAAGAAAATAAATATAAATTTTGAATTAATTCTTATGAATGAAGAATAATTTCAGTTCCAAAATCCATTTATCTGGCAGATTGCCGTGTTGAAATGCCAAATTTTGGTAAATTTCTTCAGTCAAACAGGGTTTTGAAGAAACATTGACACTAGCAATTGATTAACAAATCAATAAAATTGAATAATTATTGATATAAATAAGCCTGGCAGCTCTGTTTTGTTAACCACACTAAGAAAATAAATATACATTTTGAATTAATTCTTAAGAATGAAGGATATTTCCAGCTCCAAAATCTATTTATCTGGCAGATTGCCGTGTTGAAATACAAAATTTTGCTAAATTTCTTCAGTCAAACAGAGTTTTGAAGAAACATTGACCCAAGCAATTGATTAACAAATCAATAAGATTGAATAATTATTGATATAAATAAGCCTGGCAGCTCTGTTTTATTAACCACACTAAGAAAATAAATATAAATTTTGAATTAATTCTTAAGAATGAAGAATATTTCCAGCTCCAAAATCAATTTATCTGGTAGATTGCCGTGTTGAAATGCCAAATTTTGGTAAATTTCTTCAGTCAAACAGGGTTTTGAAGAAACATTGACACTAGCAATTGATTAACAAATCAATAATATTGAATAATTATTGATATAAATAAGCCTGGCAGCTCTGTTTTGTTAACCACACTAAGAAAATAAATATAAATTTTGAATTAATTCTTAAGAATTATGAATATTTCCAGCTCCAAAATCCATTTATATGGCAGATTGCCGTGTTGAAATGCCAAATTTTGGTAAATTTCTTTAGTTTAACAAGAAAAATCGACCCAAGTAATTCATTAACAAATCGTAAACTTGAATTATTATTGATATAAATAAGGCTGGCAGCTCTGTTTTATTAACCACACTAAGAAAATATATATAAATTTTGAATTAATTCTTAAGAATGAAGAATATTTCCAGCTCCAAAATTCATTTATCTGGTAGATTGCCGTGTTGAAATGCCAAATTTTGGTAAATTTCTTCAGTCAAACAGAGTTTTGAAGAAACATTGACACTAGCAATTGATTAACAAATCAATAAACTTGAATAATTAATGATATAAATAAGCCTGGCAGCTCTGTTTTGTTAACCACACTAAGAAAATAAATATAAATTTTGAATTAATTCTTAAGAATGAAGGATATTTCCAGCTCCAAAATCCATTTATCTGGTAGATTGCCGTGTTGAAATGCCAAATTTTGGTAAATTTCTTCAGTCAAACAGGGTTTTGAAGAAACATTGACACTAGCAATTGATTAACAAATCAATAATATTGAATAATTATTGATATAAATAAGGCTGGCAGCTCTGTTTTGTTAACCACACTAAGAAAATAAATATAAATTTTGAATTAATTCTTAAGAATGAAGATATATTTCCAGCTCCAAAATCCATTTATCTGGTAGATTGCCGTGTTGAAATGCCAAATTTTGGTAAATTTCTTCAGTCAAACAGAGTTTTGAAGAAACATTGACACAAGCAATTGATTAATAAATCAATAAACTTGAATAATTATTGATATAAATAAGCCTGGCAGCTCTGTTTTGTTAACCACACTAAGAAAATCGATATAAATTTTGAATTAATTCTTAAGAATGAAGAATAATTTCAGTTCCAAAATCCATTTATCTGGCAGATTGCCGTGTTGAAATGCCAAATTTTGGTAAATTTCTTCAGTCAAACAGGGTTTTGAAGAAACATTGACACTAGCAATTGATTAACAAATCAATAAACTTGAATAATTATTGATATAAATAAGCCTGGCAGCTCTGTTTTGTTAACCACACTAAGAAAATAAATATGAATTTTGAATTAATTTTTAAGAATTATGAATATTTCCAGCTCCAAAATCCATTTATATGGCAGATTGCCGTGTTGAAATACCAAATTTTGGTAAATTTCTTCAGTCAACCAGGGTTTTGAAGGAACATTGACACTAGCAATTGATTAACAAATCAATAATATCGAATAATTATTGATATAAATAAGCCTGGCAGCTCTGTTTTGTTAACCACACTAAGAAAATAAATATAAATTTTGAATTAATTCTTAAGAATAAAGAATATTTCCAGCTCCAAAATCCATTTATCTGGTAGATTGCCGTGTTGAAATGCCAAATTTTGGTAAATTTCTTCAGTCAAACAGAGTTTTGAAGAAACATTGACACTAGCAATTGATTAACAAATCAATAATATCGAATAATTATTGATATAAATAAGCCTGGCAGCTCTGTTTTGTTAACCACACCAAGAAAATAAATATAAATTTTGATTTAATTCTTAAGAATGAAGAATATTTCCAGCTCCAAAATCCATTTATCTGGTAGATTACCGTGTTGAAATGCCAAATTTTGGTAAATTTCTTCAGTCAAACAGGGTTTTGAAGAAACATTGACACTAGCAATTGATTAACAAATCAATAAAATTGAATAATTATTGATATAAATAAGCCTGGCAGCTCTGTTTTGTTAACCACACTAAGAAAATAAATATAAATTTTGAATTAATTCTTAAGAATGAAGAATAATTTCAGTTCCAAAATCCATTTATGTGGTAGATTGCCGTGTTGAAATGCCAAATTTTGGTAAATTTCTTCAGTCAAACGGGGTTTTGAAGAAACATTGACACTAGCAATTGATTAACAAATCAATAAACTTGAATAATTATTGATATAAATAAGCCTGGCAGCTCTGTTTTGTTAACCACACCAAGAAAATAAATATAAATTTTGATTTAATTCTTAAGAATGAAGAATATTTCCAGCTCCAAAATCCATTTATCTGGTAGATTGCCGTGTTGAAATGCCAAATTTTGGTAAATTTCTTCAGTCAAACGGGGTTTTGAAGAAACATTGACACTAGCAATTGATTAACAAATCAATAAACTTGAATAATTATTGATATAAATAAGCCTGGCAGCTCTGTTTTGTTAACCACACCAAGAAAATAAATATAAATTTTGATTTAATTCTTAA